>NC_058132.1:439769354-439799402 GCF_016433145.1 Gracilinanus agilis
TTATTTTTCTCCACATATCAATTAGATCTAATTTTTCTAGGACTTCATTCACCTCTCTTACCTCTTTCTTATTTATTTTTCGGTTTGATTTATCTAGATCTGACAGAGGAATATTTAGATCTCCCACTAGTATGGTTTTACTATCTATTTCCTTCTTGAGCTCTGCCAGTTTCTCCTTTATGAATTTGGGTGCTATGCCACTTGGTGCATACATATTGAGCAGTGTTATTTCCTCATTGTTTATACTGCCTTTAATCAGGATGTAATGACCTTCCCTGTCTTTTTTAATCATATATATTTTTACTTTGGCTTTGTCAGAAATCATAATAGCCACTCCTGCCTTCTTTTTCTCACTTGACGCCCAAAAGATTTTGCTCAAACCCTGAACCTTAAACTTGTGTATGTCCACCCGCCTCATATGCGTTTCTTGTAGAGAACATATGGTGGGATTTTAGTTTCTAATCCACTCTGCTATTTGTTTCCGTTTTATGAGTGAGTTCATCCCATTCACATTCAGAGTTATAATCATCAGTTGTGCATTTGCTGACATTTTCAAATCCTCCCCCATTTCTACCCCTTCTCCTTAAGCTATTTCCTTTAAAACCAGTGGTTTGCTATTAAGACCCTATCCCTTATCCCCTCCCTTGATTGACTTCCCTTTCTACCCCTTCCCTTATTTCCCCCTCCCTTTCTGTTTTTAAAGGCCTTATGAATTCCCTCCCTCTTCTCCCCTCCCTTTTTTTGTCCTCCCCACTCCCCTGCTCCCCTTGGTTTATCCCTTCTAACTTTCTCAGAAGGGTTAGATAAGAGTTTTATTTCCCAATGGATAGTATAGCTACTCTTCCCTCTCCGGGTTGATTACACTGAGAGTAAGGTTTGATTATTACCTCTTTATGCTCTCTTCCTCTCTTTCTTATAATAGTATTTTTCCCCTCTCCCTCCCATGCCCTCTTTGTGTGTAATAGAATATTCTATTTTCTTATTCACTCAGGTTTCTCTTGGTGTCCCCTGCTATTCACCCCCTCTTTCCCATCCCCCATGCCATCTTAGATTATTTAGTGTTCCACCCTCACCCTGTTAATTATTCTTCTGATTACTATAGTAGTGAATATTATAATAGTGAATAGAGTTCACTACAGAGAATTAAACATAACATTTCTCTACATAGGAATACAGATAATTAGATCTCACTGAGGCCCTTAAAAAGGCAAATTTAAAAATTATAAGTTTTCTTTCTTTCCCCTCTGTATCTTATTTACCTTTTCAGGTTTCTCTCGATTTTTGTGGTTGGATATCAAACTTTCCATTTAGCCCCGGTCTTTTCTGTGCAAATACCTGGAATTCTTCAATTTTGTTGAATGCCCATACTTTCCCCTGGAAATATATAGTCAATTTTGATGGGTAGTTGATCCGTGGTTGCCGGCCCAGCTCTCTTGCCTTTCTGAATATTGTATTCCACACCTTGCGGTCTTTTAGCGTTGAGGCTGCCAGATCCTGTGTGATCTTGATTGGTGCTCCTTGATATTTGAATTGTTTCTTTCTGGCTTCTTGTAAGATTTTTTCTTTTGCTTGGAAACTCTTGAATTTTGCAATGATATTTCTTGGTGTTTTCCTTTCTTGATCGAATACTGCAGGTGTTCTATGAATCCTTTCAATGTCTATATTGCCCTCTTGTTGTAGGACTTCAGGGCAATTTTGCTGAATTATTTCTGTTAGTATGGAGTCCAGGTTTCTATTAATTTCTGGTTTTTCTGGAAGACCAATTATTCTCAAATTGTCTCTTCTAGACCGGTTTTCTTGGTCTGTCACTCTCTCATTGAGATATTTCATGTTTCCTTCTATTTTTTCAGTCTTTTGGCTTTGTTTTATTTGTTCTTGTTGTCTTGAGAGATCATTAGTTTCTACTTGCTCAATTCTAGCCTTTAGCGATTGATTTTCGGGTATAATCTTTCGGTTTTCGACCATAATCTTCTGGTTTTCAGCCATAATCTTCTGGTTTTCGGCCACAATCTTCTGGTATTCCTTTTCAATCTGGTCATTTCTGGTGTTCAATTTCTGAGCCTCACTTTCCAATTGCATGATTCTACCTTATAAACAGTTATTTTCTTGCCAGATCTCTTCCATTTTCCTCAAAATCTCAGTTTTGAACTCTTCCATAGCTTGTGAGGAGTTTTCCTTATTTGAGGAGTGTCCGGATGCTTGTTTGTTCTCCTCCTCTGTTTGCTCGGTTGTCTGGATTTTCTCTGTGTAGAAGCTGTCGAGTGTTAAAGACTTCTTTTTCTTGTTGTTATTCTTTCTCTTCTGAACTTCCTGAGACTGAGTAGCCATTGTTAGCCCAGCAGCTTCTCAGATTTATCCTTGCGCTCAGTGTCTGTCCACGGTCTATTGGCTCCTGAGGTCTGAGTTCTGGTTTTTTCCAAGGTCAAGCCCCCTGGTGGACCCCCTTGCTTGATCCTCTGCAGGAGGTTCCTTTACAAGTCTCAGGGCGCTGCTTCCACAGTCGTATACCCGTCCACACTGGTTCCCCACTTAGGCTTTAGTTCCTGGCTGTGTCTGCCTCCACCCATGGCTCCGCCATGGCTGCGCTCTCAGCCGGCGCTCTGCGTCCCCTCTCTGCTGCTGCACTCAGAGTTTACGTGCGTTCTTTGGCTTTTTGGGGTCCCAAATCTTGCTGCTCTCAGGAACAGGCCCCGGAGCTGCCAATGACTCGATGGGTGCCCCAAACTTGCTCTATTTCTTTTTAGCTGGCTTCAGCGCTTTAGATGTTGCGTGTGGAGGGAGTGGTGGTGGGGTGGTTGCTCAGCCTGCGATTTGGTGAGCGCTGTTTCACCCCTGTTTCACCCCTTTATAACATGGAAATGCCTCGATTCCACGTACCTTCCACGCTGTGCCCTGTTTTGGGGTTCCTCTGTTCGTCTGGACTTGTTTTTATGTCCCCTTGAGGAGTTTTGTGTGTTTCGGTCAGGAGAGGTTAAGAGCTGCTTCTTACTCTGCCGCCATCTTAACCCGGAACCTCAAGAACCAATTTTTACCTAAAGCTTTTATTGATCACCTGAAGTTGCTAACAATTTTTTCCAAATTTCTCCCAAACTGTTTTTGATATAACTATCTTGTGTTTAGCACTTATTCTAGATGTATGTATGTGCTTGTACACATATTTTCTCTATTTCATCCTCCTTAGTAGCAAGGACTATAGGTATGTTGGTGGAAAGGAACCCTTCTCAATATTCCAGGTTATCAGGAATGGTTAGTATTCTTTAAAAACAAAAATGGATGTACGACTTTGAAGAGACAAAGAAGGATGTGGAAGGTCAATATAATTTTCTAAGGGGAATGACTTTTTGAGACAACTATTTATTAGTCTGATAACAATACAGCAGTCTGTTGTCTTTCTGGTACACATATCCAAATTATGAAATACAGTAGAGAAAGAAAAAACAAGCCATTTGGGAAGTGAATTGTTGTCAAAGAATATAATGTTTGAGAATAAATTTAGATTTCTGGATCACAAATTAAAACATAAGAATAACAGGATCCTGAATAGGAATGGATTGTACTTAACAAAGACCATTAAGGATGTATCTGGGGGACAGCTAGGTGGTTCAGTGAATAGAGAGCCAGGCCTGGAGATAGGTGATCCTAGATTTATATTTGGTTTCAGATACTTCCTAGCTATGTGACTCTGGGCAAGTCACATAACCACCATGGCCTATCCGTTATTATTCTTCTTCCTCAGATTGAATACGTAGTATTGATTCTACTATGGAAGGTAAAAGTTTTAAAGCAAAAAAAATTGTCTAGTGCCTTTGTATTTATTTATATACAAACATATATGATACATATATATGTGTATTTATATTTGGGTATATGTGTATCCCAAGCTAGACACCACAGAAAATAGCTGCAATGAATAAAGAAAAATAGACACTGAGTAATACACAGGAGAAAAACAACAATGGAGAAGAATGAGCAGTAAACTTTTGCTCTAAAATATCTATAAACAAATGAGCAACACTTGGGCGACAAACAAGAGCTAGAGTCCTTAATGGAAGGAGAAAAATTTAGCTTTCTGGGAATCACTTGGACATTTGAAATTAACCTATGACTTGAAAGGATGAGGGAAAAGCAGTAAAACTACCAAAAGAAGTAGCAATCATGCACTGCTGGGGCCACACTTTTGGGGAAGATAGCACATCATTATGGAACCATAGGGCGGACATAACAGCAAAGTATGGAGCTAGATTTGGCCCTATCCATGTTCTGAATTTCACCCTTGTGGAAGAGGACAATTTAAAACAAGCCTATAGCCCAAGGAAAGTTCAGGACTGAAAGAAAAATCTAGGGGCCAAACTAGTAAATGGAATGTGGTTCTCTGAGCTAGGCAAACCCAGCTTGCTAAAAGCTTTATACTACCCAGTTTGCAATGCCATTCATGAAAAAGGGCATTTTGGCACCCAGGCATTAATTGATTCAGTATGATGTTTCTGGTTAGCACCTGGAATCTCCCCCTATGCCATACGAGATTGCCAAAAATGCAAGATCTCTTTGCAATTCAATCAGGGAGTTTGTAGAAAAAAAGGTCTCAGAGGCCAACCTTTGGTGTACACTCCATTTGAATGTTTGCAAATAGACTATATGTGCATACCCAAAGATAAAGGATTCAAATATGCCCTTGTCATAATTGATCTGTTGACAAGGTGACCAGAGGTTTTCCCTGCCAAAAAGAACAATGCAGTGTTCTTGATAAAATCCCCGCTGAAAGAAATCGTTCCTAGGTTTGGCATGCCCAATAGTATTGGCTCAGACAGAGGGAGTCATTTTACTCATACAATACACCGAGAAATCTACAAGAATCTAGGAATAAAAGGGAATTTATCAACTGGAAAGCACTGGGCAGGTGGAAAGATTCAACAGGGAAATAAAGACACTTATTGGCAAAGTCTGTACAGAAACTCATCTAAAGTGGATAAATGCTTTGCCAATACTGTTATGGTATCTGAGAAGGGAACCTAGCGGAGACTTACATCTTTCTTCATTTGAAATGCTATGTGGCTAACCTGTTTGGCAAGGAAAAGCTCACAAAACCCCATATGTCTCAATGCTGGGTGCAGATTGTGAACTGCATAAATGTGTCCAGGCCCTGCAACAAAGACTCACAACAAAGACAAAAAAACCATGAACTTGGTTTGATTCAACAGAGAGTTCCCCTTGATTATGATTTGCATAATTTAAAACCAGGAGACAAAGTGTACATAAGAAACTTCACAAGAAAATCAGTAACAGACCCCAAATAGTTAGGACACTATCAAATTTTGCTCACTACCCCTACAAGTATAAAAGTAGAAGGAAAAGATTCATGGTTTCACATGACCCACGAGAAACCTGAAAAGAAACATACAAATTCAGAACACCCAGAAACACTTCAAGATAGACAAATTACAGAAAGTGCTGAGGACTGAGAATTGAAATACAAAATCATTGCAAAACACAAAATCTTTGCAAAACATTTGAAAGTGCATATAAAACACACACACACACACACACACACACACAATTGATTTACATTATTGACAAAGCATCACAATACACATTGTTCCTGTATCTGGACCAGAGAGCCCATCCAACATGTATGATGACAGACAACATGTGATGGAGAAACAGAGAAGGGGAAAAGCATCAAGAGAAGAAAAGAAAACCAAGAAAATCACCAAGCAGAAAGATGCAAGAAAAATGTACTTGAAAAGACTTTGTGAAAAAACTTTTGAACTTTGAACTTTGCAAAAATGGACAATTGCACAAAGAAGAGGACAGAAGGAAACAATTTATGTAAGACTAGTATGGCAATAACACAAATTAACCTCACACTTTAGGAATAAATGCAACCACAGTACATAGCATCAAGATATAAGAGAAAACTACAGACAACTTGAAGAAAATTGACAACTTTGAAAACAAGAGTGAATATTTTGCATGCACAGTACATAAGGAGAACACAAAATTGATATCTAGTCAAGACCTCGTGTAAATAAGCGAATGTCTGAAGATTGTGAAAATATAAAATGTATACATATCTATAATGTAAATAGTTGCAAGTTCCATAAGATTTTAACCATATAAGAAAATCCAGTGATTTTCTTGATTAGTTAACATAGATATGCAGAACTAATGCTTGTACAAATGTGTAATAGTGTAAATAATGTAAATTTTGTATATATATATGTAATATAGGTTTGAAAAGTAGAGTATAATTGTAAATAATAGTCCCTAACCATGTAGATACTGTAGCATACTAACAATTTAACAGATAATTAGAAAATTAGACATAGGGAAAGTGCAGAAAGGACTAGAGAAGTTCAACAATTTTTAGGGAGCTAGTGCAGGGAAAGCATAAGAATAAAATATATAAATGTTGTTGGATAGATAACTAAGAATACTAACATGCTAAAATAGATTATCAATATAAAAACTAACATTGCATTTAAAACATAGGTAGTTTAAACATAATTAGATAACAGTTAAGAATAATAAGATAATTGCATTGCATTACTTAATAGATACATATTAAAAGTAGAAACAAGTTAAAATTCTGTTAAAATCATAGATATGTTAAATAATAACTTAGAAGAGTTTAAGGATAAGAAAATTTGTTATACTGTAAACTTAGAAATTGTGTTCAATGGAAAACTTTTCCTGTTACAAAATTTTTTGTATCCTGTAAAAAGGTGTTATATAAATTGCAACCCTCATCCCCTTACCAACCTTTCCAAACCTTGTCTTAGGATAGGAGATAATTAGCATAGTGATAAGACAAGATAAGGATTTATTATTTTGGAGGGAAGGGAAACATAACATAGGAATAGAAAATAGTGATACTGTAAGGATGGGGGAATGAGACAAAAAGAGCCAGAAGAAGGCCGTTGATGACAGCTATTGACAGTTGGTACCAGAGAAAAATTTTGGGTAATTCTCCAAAGGAGGAAGGGGAGAAGGTGGACTTCCAGTGGAGGACTGAGAGAGGGAGGAGGAGAACATCTCAGCTCAAATCCAGTCCTGAGGGCTTCCTGAGGATCTTTCTTTGGACATTGATACCCCAATTCCCTGGTCAAAGGCATCCCATCACTTCTCACCCAGCAAAACTTCAACCCTTCAACCGTCAAGACAGCTAAGTTTTGGGACTCCCTTTTGGGAGTGATCCCTTAGACTTGTAAAAGTGAAATTTGGAAAATGTATCAAACTACATTTCCCGTGGTCCAACGGGTTTCCGTTTCCGGGTCTTTGGGGCCATGGGGAGGTCTACGTCGACGCAGAGAGGGTTTAAATCTCCTGTGTTAGGAGGGAGTGGTCTCTTTGCGAGTAGGCGCTTGGCTAGGAGGCAGTAATGGAGGCGGCAGTTTTGAATGCTTACAAGCGCGTGGTCTAATGATTTTATCTATCAGCATGGCTTTAATTAAAATACTAATTTATATATATATACAAGCCTTTATCATTTTTCATTTTTATAATTTGGCGAACCAGAAGGTCGAAATTCGAACTCTCAATCTTCTAGATAGCCTAACGATAGCCATGCCTGCTTTTTGGCCGTCTGGCTCAGCTCTTTTGAGCACTTTTTTAAAAAAGGAAAGTGACTTTCCTTGCCATGCTTTTGCTAAAAGCAAGAGCACGTTTTTGCCTCCAGTGGGACTCATCCGGCCAGTCCAGCCCAAGCCACCTTGGGAGGGAGGTCAGGACAGCCGATTCGGGCTTTTGGCTTTAAACTAAAATCCCGGAGCCCAGCCAGACTGTCTCTGCCGCTGATCTCCATTCTTGACTCGCTGATGCTGCTGAGGCTGCCGCTTCCACTTCAACCCCGAGCTCCAGAACCTGAGATTTCCGGGAAGGAACCCAGTCCTGCTGCCTTTGCTGAGATCTCGACCTCCAGAGACTGCTTCAGCTCTGCTGCAAACGATTTGGGTATATTCCCCTTTTTCCCTATTTCTAGCCTTCCACGTGTTTCTCTAAAGACCTAATTTAGCCACCCACACAACCTCTACACGTGGGGTTTTCTACAAAACTTTTTCTCTAGCCCCGAGCCCAATGACCCGACACCACGTGGACCTAGCAACTAGCGTTTACCCTTAATGGGGCCGAATGGCCTATTCAGACTTGCTTGTGATTAAAAACTGAACTCAGGGGAGAAATATTCACCCCCATAACTGCTCAGAACTTTGAACTTGGGAAAAAAAAACCCTTAAACTCAGCAGAACTCAATCAAAAGAACCTTAAATTGAAACCAGGGGTGAACTTTTAAAACCTCGGAACTGAATGAGCTTTATTTCTGTTTTAAAAAGACTATCTTACTGTATATTGCTAATTAGTTTTGTAAATTAATCTTGCTTATTTCGTTGATTTTCCTGTTGCACTGAATCATTTTACGCTAATGAAGTTACTGCTTATGATGTTATTATATTTCCTAATTTACTTAAAGCTTACTGTATCAAAAACAATGCGGTTATATGTACCACCTATGAACATCTTATAGAGCACATGTCTTTAAAATTTATTCTGTCTTGGTAATTGCAAAGAACCTTGAAAGTTTCCATGCTTTAAATATTACCTTGTAATTTTACAAGAGATCTTTTTTAACTTTTACTTTAAATCCTTAAGAATTGTTGTCTTAAAGGATAAAGCCTTTATATATTTTATTATAAGAGATATTATTGCCTTAAATGGGTAGAAGCATTTCCTATCCAGGATTTTTTAAAACAGGAAGCCAAGGAGCTCCTGTATATTCTTATCTGAGGATGATTATACCAGAAGGTTTCTTTTTTAAATATCACATTTTGCTATGGAAGCAATAACAGCATTTGCCAAGGGTTAAAAGTTGCAACAAGCATATAATTTTAAACATCACTGTTTATTGTTTTAAAATGTGCTATTGGAAATAATGGTACTCTATTTGAATGTGCATTGTGAATCTGCTATTTTGTAAAACCCACTTTCTCTCACAGGAAGTCTCATTTTTGGGTAACATAACCCTTCTAATTCTAAGCTATATATATATATTTTTTTATTTTTTTAAAACATTTTTTCTAATGAGAAATTGATTTCCTTTTTCTCATCTTGTACTAGAAGTACATATATAATCATTATTTATCCTTTTTCTGATTCTACAGCAAATACCTGAGCCTATAGGACTGTGATTTAAATGCCTCTCTGATTCCAGAAGGGAATATGGAAGCCATTAATAGTGCTAAAGAAAGCACATGGTCAGAGACTTGACTGACTAAGATCTGCAAAACTGCTTCAGTTCTATGCCAATACTTTAGGGCGTGGAAATTGGGTTTTGAGTCCTGGAGTCCCAGTCTTTTCTAAAACTTTAGAGGACGTGGGTCCCCTCGACTTAGATTCCTAGGAAGCACCTAAGATTGGTTATTTTATTTGGCTCACTTCCCTAAAAAGCTGATGATAAGTCAGATCAGAGAGAGACATTTCCCTTTAGTCCTGGCCCTGGATGGGTAATTGCACACTGCTGAATTCACTTTAATTAGACCTTCATTCAAAGGTCTAAGTTTATTTTCCCCAGATTTTTGCACATTTCATTCACAAGTTAATTTTTTCTTCTTTTTCTTGAATTTTATTCTTTTTATTTTGCCAATTGAATTCATATAACCCCCAGGACTCAGCCACTCATCCTTAGCTGACCTGAGGTACTTTTTTTTTTTAAAAAAAGGTGTGTTTAAGATTTACCTCATGGGGATATCTGTTAAGTTGTTTTTTAAAATTCGATAATGTAAAAATATACGTATATTTATTTAACTCTTTTAGGAGTAATTTCACGGGGAATTATATAAAATCTTAGAAGAAAATGTATGTTTTGTAATCTATAATGTAAAGTTTAAATTCTTTTGAGAATAATTTCAGGATAAGGATCTTGCCATCTCCCCAAAATCCAGACGACGAACTTGTTTGGTGAGGACACATGAAGATGTCTGAAAAGCCTTCACTGTACCATGAAGACCAAACTTTGAACTTTGGGGTGCAGTTGATTGAACTATGGGGAGTGGAAATTGAGTTGTATGTATTGTTTTAAATTGTACACTGTTGTGCCAGTGGGGGACAGCCCCCCAAATTGGTTTTTTGTCAATGCGTCTAATTTTAACCATTTGTTCATCTATTTCTTTTATCCCCAAAATTCCTGAAAAATTTAGAAGTTGCTATTTTTATAGGTCCAGCGAAGAAAAAAGGACTAACCTTTTTTTTTGCCGGACCTCACGGGGAATTGTAAAAGTGAAATTTGGAAAATGTATCAAACTACGTTTCCCGTGGTCCAACGGGTTTCCCTTTCCAGGTCTTTGGGGCCATGGGGAGGTCTACGTCGACACAGAGAGGGTTTAAATCTCCTGGGTTGGGAGGGAGTGGTCTCTTTGCGAGTAGGCACTTGGCTAGGAGGCAGTAATGGAGGCGGCAGTTTTGAATGCTTACAAGCGCGTGGTCTAATGATTTTATCTATCAGCATGGCTTTAATTAAAATACTAATTTATATATATATGTATATATACAAGCCTTTATCATTTTTCATTTTTATAGGCTCCTTCCCCCATTACCCAACCTTGCTGAGAGACCCTTTTCGGTCTAACTTACAATTATAGAAAAGGATAGAAATAGAAACAGAAGGAGAAGGGACAAAGGGGGAGATGCTTAGGAGTGGGAATCCCAAAGGTTTCCACCTGAGTGATGGACCCCATAGAATTAGAGAAGAGGGCACCCCCAAATCCCTCTACCCTTCACCCCTTTCCCCAATCCCTATATCGATATTAATAAAAGACATTTATTAGTCAGATAGTATTTCAGAGTGCCTGAGAGATGAGGGGAAGGGGAATCACAGCTTGGTGTGGCTGCCTCCCTCTTGAAGCTAAACCACACTCTGTGAAGTTGACTGACCTTGGGGGAGGCTTGCGTGAACCCTGCCCTCATTTGGAATTGGATTGGGGTGCCCCATACCTCCTCTTACAGGGAAGCCTTGCCCCTAATTCCTATGGGGCAGCATTACCATCCAGGTCACCCAGTTTCGGGGTGACACCCCCTCGAAGTCTCCCGAGGGTATATTTGACAGAAGAAGAGAGCCAGAAGAGAGTCTCACCTCATAGACTCTTTCTCTCAATCTCCCCCTCTATCATAACATTTGGGTGCTGGCTCTTCTTTATTATTATAGACTGGAACATAACTCTGGATGGCTATACCATATTCAAATGAAACTGGACTAGTAAAGGAGGACATACTATAGGACTGTATATTCAGAATGTAGACTTCTATAAATAAATCCAAGAATCACCCGGAAAAATGGTTCGCATTTAGTTGAAGATGAATGGAGGGAGAAATAGAAGAAATTGTCATTGGAATATACTCTAGATATGAATAGAATGAGGAGTAAAAAACTATAAATTATGAACCAGTTAAAAAGGAGCACAGAGAGATGTTTGTCTCTAGACATCTTATCTTCTGGACAGGAGACCATTTACAATTTCTGGGTGATTCTTGGTTTTATTTACAGAAGTCTACATTCTGACTTGGCCCCTTGTCTGGGAGGAGGCCTTGTGGCTAAAACCCTTGTTAATTGACCCTTAGGCCCTCCATCTAGGGCTTCTGGAGCCCTGCCAGAGTAAAGCCAGGGCTTGAGCAATAGTCTAGCTTGTTAAGCTAGATTACTTACTCTGCCCTTTTTCTCATTTCTCCACTTTTACTCTTTCCCTCTATTTTATAAATAAATTTCTAAAAAATCATTTGGAATTAAGTAATCATTCCTGGTGACCACACTCTGATAAATTGACTACAACCTTTTAATCTTAACCCTTTAAAATTTCTGGCCCTTACAAGTTATACTTTCTACAAATATCTTTCTAATAATTGTAACTTTTCAAAAGGAGTCATAAGTTCTCAGTCACTAGAGATGTCATAAAGATTAGAATTCTAAGCTGAATATAAGAAATAAGACCTTGTTTGGGGTTTATCTCTATCCAGAAAACCCCCTGACTTTCTGAAATGTTGGGATAGAAATTCAGTGAAAACCCATGACAAAATTTATGATAGAGAAGCAAAAAAAGACAAGGAAATTTAATGTGTCTGAGAGAAGAATGGTGACCAGAAGTGTAGTATGCTGTGACTGGTGCTCTCCTTACTAAACTACACCATTTTAGCAAAGAACAAGGAAAGGGGACCGATCAGAATACCATACAATATGACTGATGAGTGCCAGTAAATGAATTAACAAACTTAAATTAGCAGCCTTCTATATGCCAGACACTGTTAGGCAATGGAATTACAAAGGCAAAAGGACATACGATCCAAAGGGAAAAAACAAAACAGATACAAGGTGACCTTGGAAGGAAAGTCTTTGGTACTTGGGGAACCAGAAAAAACCTCATGCAGAAAATTGCACTAAAGCTAAATCTAAAGAGAAACCAGGAATTCTGAGTTGGGAATGAGAAGGAAGACCACAAACCAAAAAAATCAATGTGATTAAATCATGGAATTGGGAGATTAGGGGTAATGTATAAACAAGTTGCAAAGGTAGTATGAGACAAGGTTGAGATTTAAACGCAAAATAGAGTGGTTTATATTTCATCTTTGGGAAATTAGATATTAAAGAACCACTGGATTTTTTTGAATACCTGGGGAAGGGTTTAGTGAAGAGGTTTAGAAGACTGCAAATTTAATATGATGGTTCAGTGTTATATGCCAACTGCTTACATTTTAGGCAAATTACATTGGTGGTTGGTGAAGAATATAAGAAGAGGGAGACTAGAGTCAGAGAACCTTGTTAGAAAGCTATTGCAATAATCCCTAGAAGCAGTAATAAGGCCCTAAACTAGGGTGGTAGCAGTCCAATTGGATAGAAATTGTACCTGAGAGAAATTCTGGAGATAATAATGACCAGATTTTACAACTAATTATGTGAAATAAGTGAAAACAAAGAATCAAGGATGATATTGATTTTTTAACTTGGGAAGACTGGAATGATAGTGTTGTCTTTGATAGAAATAAAGCATTTAACAGGAGAGGTGGGTTTGGGGTGGTGGTGGAAGAGGTAAAGGAAATGAACACCATTATGGATATGTTAAAATTGAGATGCCTATGCAACATCTGTTTGAAATGTCCAATAGCATTTGATGTTATGGGAGTTGGAGCACTATATGCAGGCCTTTGAGCCACTAGCATAGAAATCATTACTAAGCTCCTGGGAGCTGAAATGGACATCAAATGATAAGGAATAGAAAGAAAAGAGAAAAGAGCGCCCAGCAAAGGATTGGAATTATTCCCACAGTTCATGATTTTGGCAAGAATGGTAGATAATACAATAAAAGAGACTAAGAGTTTAGCATTTGGGAAGAGACTCCAAGTATCCAGTAGAAAGAGAAAAGTCAAGATTAATAAATATAGTAGAGAATTCAAATAGAGTGAAAACTGAGAAAAGGTCATTGGATTTGGTATTTGAGAGATCATTGATAAGTTGAAAAAGAAAATATTCCTTATTCAGAAGGATATAGTTGAAAATGAGATCACAAATGGTTCAGGGTAAAGTGAGAGGAGAGAAATTGGAGTCCATAAATATATAAAGACTTTTCAAGGAGTTTATCTGAGGAACAGAAAAGAGATATGAGAAGATAGCAAAGTCTCTAATGAATTTTTTGTTTTTTTGTTTTATTTTAAGATGGCAAGCAGTTGTGTGCTTATAAGCAGAAGGTAAGTAAGAAAGAGTTTGGAGATAAGGGAGAAAGAGACGATGATTATAGGAGCTATTTGTGGAAGATATTATCAAAGATACATGCAGAGGGATTGGGCTTGGGGAAGAGAAGGACCACATTAGATTGGAGTAAAGATGGAGATTAGATGATATCAAATGGTGATGCAATGAGGACCGTGAAGTCTTAGTTTTCTCAGAAAGGTCTGAGATGAGGTTCTTATCTGAAAGAAGAGGGAAATTTATTTATAGAAGGCTTCTTGAGAACTTAAAAGCCATCACAGTGAGGAGTAGGGGGTAAATAATGGGAAAGAGAATCAGTTAGGGAAGATTAAAAAGATTGCCTTTTTGAAATGAGGATTCAGTTGAAATTGGATAAGGCAAATTTATGATGAACCCAATAAGCTTCAAGGGGCCTGACGTTTTCCAGCTACATTCTTCAGTATATGAAAAGGGGTGGAAAAATTGAATGGTGGTAGTCAAGTTGAGTGGAGAAAGGACAAGGGATCAAAGGATTTGAGAATATAGTGTCACATGGAAATGGTTCATAAAGGGATAAATATTAGAAAGGGAAGAGAATGCAATATATAGCAGATATGGTGACCTGAAAAGTATTAAGGAGTAGAGAGTCTGACTAGAGATTACTAGTAGATTATAAATAGTAAAAATAGCTTAAAACATAGGGAGACTTAAAATTATAACTGATTATGATCAGATAAAAAATTCCAGTTAATTATCACTGACTAGAAGAGTTGTGGGTGATAATATCAATGCTTTGACCAGTATGTAACTAAGATGGAGTGAAGAACTAGGTCAGAGGAGTTAAGGTGCTTGAGAATCCAGGAATTGGGATATTTCAGAGAGTATTAATATGTATGTTAGGAGCTGAAATGGAGAGGAACTGAACTCATTAAAAAAAGGAATGAGAAAGTGTTGGGGGTCAGTAGATAATAGCCTAAAGGATCTGGATTGGGTGATGAATTTTGATAGAATGATCCTATAAGGAGGAAAGATTGGTGTGTGGTAGCAGTAGAAGGAGAGTCTGGTAGTGGCAATAAAGGAATAGAAATAATCTAGCTTCCACTCTATGAATAGCAAATTGTATAATAGCTAACATTTATGTAGCATTTGAAAGTTTGTAAAGTGTTTTACTTTTGATGGCTCATTTTATTCTTGTTATAATCTTAGGAAGTAGATTCTATTATTATCCCCCTTTTATAGATGGGAAAACTGAGGCAGACAGAAGTTAAGTACCTTGCCCACGATCAGACATCCAGTGTTAGAGGCAGGATTTGAATTTTTCTTCTTGATTCTATAAGGATGGGATTTGTGCAAGGGGGATGGGACAAAAGGAGCCAGAGAAAGAGTTGGTGACAATTGGTGACAGTTGAGACTGGAGAGGATGCTAGGAATTTCTTGGAGGAAGAAGGAGAAGAGAAAGTTTTCTGACAGAGGACTGAGAGAGAGAGGAGGTGAACATCCCAGCTCGGATCCTATCCTGAGGGCTTTCTGAGGATCTTTCTTTGGAAATTGAAATCCTGATTCCCTGATCAAAGCCATTCCTTTGCATCTCACCCATCAAGACTTCAACCATAGAGTTAGCTAAGTTTTTGGACTCCATTTTGGGAGCGATCTCTTAGTCTCCTTCTTCCATTACTCGACCTTGCTGAGAGACGCCCTTTCAGTCAAAACTTACAATTATAGAAAAGAATAGGAACAGAAAACTAGAAATAGAAACAAAAGGAGAAGGGGTTGGGGAAGAAGCTTGGGGGTGGGAACCCCAAAGGTTCCCTCCTGAGTGAGAGACCCCATAGAAATAGAGAAGAGGGCACCCCAAAAATCTCTCTGCCCTTCACCCCTTTCCCCAATCCATGAATTGTGAATAATAAAAGCCATTCATTAGTCAGGTATCATTCCAGTGTGCCTGAGAGACAACAAAGGAGAGGGGAACCACAGCTTGGTCTGGCTGCCTCCATCTTTAAGCCAGACCACCCACTGTGAAATTAACTGACTGGGGAGAGGTTTTGTGAACCCTGCCCTTATTCAAAATTAGATTGGGGTACCCCATACCTCCTCTTATAAGGAAGCCTTGCCCCAAACTCATGTGGGGTAGCAGGACTATCCAGGTAACCCAGTTTCGGGGTGACACCCTCTTAAAGTTTCCCAGTGCATATTCGGCCCCAGGGGAGAACTAGAGGAGAGAGTTACCACATAGCCTCTCTCTCTCTCTCCCCCTCTATCAAACATTGGTTACAGGCTCTCTTTATTCTTACAGTTTCTGTTCCAGCACTCTCTCCACTGTGCCACCTAGCTGTCTTATGAGTAAAGATTCAATCTGTACTGCAAACAGGACTAAAGACGTAATGTCATCTAAAGAGCAAGGCCTTTGTGAGTGCCAGAAGACAGAAGAAGCATGTGAATAAAAAGTCTAAAATACAAGGAAATTTGTTACTTGTGGAGTGATAGTTCCAGAATATACTGGAAGTGATAGGCAAAATTGGAGTGGGGCATTAGAAGAGGTAGAGAGAAGGGGACAATAGCAGTTGGGAAAGGTTTTCTATTAGATAAACAGCAAGGTGGTATCACTGATAATGGAAAATAAAAATGGATAGGAATTTGATAAGCAATTAGCAATGAGCTTAGACTGAGTATCAGTTGATCAGAATGGTTGCATGAATACTTTAGTCTTTGAACTGATGCTAATTAGAGTCACTCCTCCACTTAAAGTAGTAGTCTTAGCCTTCAATCTTTTTATATGCCTAAAAGTTCAAAAGCAAAAACAAAACTTTTTTTTTTTCATTAATTCAGTGATACCTTTGTACTTGTCATTTATTTATTCCAGAAGTCAGGTCAAGTGCCCAAAAGGTCAAGTATAAAATGAATTTTTCCCATAAGGAATAATGTAAGTTGAATTTATCAGTTCCAGACACAGAAAACCAGATTTTATGAAGCATTATATGCATTAATGGAGTTGTATTGCACTAAATAAACATTAATAATCTATAGACATAATAAAAACAATAACTATATTAAATAAGAGTTTTAACTTTATCTGTACTGAGAGGAGTTCAAAGCCTAACAAGATGGATGGAGAGAAGAAATATTATTGTCTGAAAGAAGAGTTCCCTTTCATAATATATGAGGGCAACTGCCCTCCTGAAGTTCTTTTTCTTTTCTGACCCTCATCACCACTGAACCCTGCTTGAGATTCACCAAATGTAACCTTCACAAGAAACCTATCCAATAGTGTTTGTTAGTATGCATTTCAAAATTAGTTTCAAGTGGGAACAGACTGGTCACTTAACAAATTTACAATTCAGTTTGTTAAAGCTTTGTCAGAGTGATATTTTTCAACAAAGTTTTGCACTTCAACCCATTTTGCACAAATTTCCTTGTTAATGAAGTGGAAACATCCTTCTTTTCCTCCTCATCATCTAAAGAAAAGTCTCCTATTAAAGAAAAAGACTTGTACAAAAATATTTATAGCCGCGCTCTTTGTGGTGGCAAAAAAATTGAGAAATGAGAGAATGTCCTTCGATTGGGGAATGGCTGAACAAATTGTGGTATCTGTTGGTGATGGAATACTATTGTGCTCAAAGGAATAATGAAATGGAGGAATTCCATGTGAAATGGAAAGACCTCCAGGAATTGATGCAGAGTGAAAGGAGCAGATCCAGGAGAACATTGTACAAAGAGACTGATATACTGTGGTACAATCGAACATAATGGACATTTCTCCTAGCAGCAATGTAAGGATCCAGAGCAAGGCTGAGGGATTTATGAGAAAGAAAACTAGCCACATTCAGAGGAAGAACTGTGGGAGTAGAAACACTGAAGAAAAAGAACTGCTTGAACACATGGCCTGATGGGGATATTATTGGGGATGTAGACACTAAACAATAACTCTGGTCCAACTATCAATAATATGGAATTAGGTCTTGATCAATGATACATGTAAAACTCAGTGGAATTGTGCATCAGCTAAAAGGGCCTGGGGGGTTTGGGGGAGAGGGAAAGAACATGAAATATGTAACTAGGGGAAAATATTCAAAATAAAAAAAAATTTAAATTAAAAATTAAAAAAAAATAAAGAAAACTCTCCATGTTACTGCTCCCTTTGAAGTCCTTGCAGTTCCTTAGTATTGAGCTCTTCTTTATGTTCCTGAACTAACTCCTCCACATCATCACCACTGATCTCCAGACCCATGGATTTGCCTAGATTCAAAATATATCCCACAATTGGTGTAGAATCAGTCTCAAAGTCTTCAAAGGCTTTTTGAATTACAATTTTTGGCCATAACTTCCAAACAATTTTTGTTCATTGTCCTGCAAGAGACCCCCCCCCAAGTTATCAATAACAGGAAGTAAGTGCAGGATGTTGAAATGATTTTTTCAGAATTTATGTAGAGTCAACTCAAAAATGTCACAAAAGCCACAAAAAGCAAACACAAGGCCCGGGAAAGATGGTGGCGGCTGTGGTGGTGGCGTTTGTGACCTTTGGCCACCTTCTGGGCAGCAGCTGGGGCTTCCCTGTGGCCGCCAGATGTTTTGGTGTGCAGGTGTCACCCATGGGGGAGAAAATTACCCACACAGGCCAGGTTTATGATGAAGATGATTACAGGAGGATTCGCTTTGTTGGTTGCCAGAAAGAGGTAAATGAAAACTTTGCAATTGATTTGATAGCAGAGCAACTAGTAAGCAAAGTGGAAAGTCGAGTGATATCATGTGATGGTGGAGGAGGAGCTCTGGGTCATCCAAAAGTATATATAAACTTGGACAAAGAGACTAAAACTGGGACTTGTAGGTATTGTGGACTTCAGTTTACACAACATCACCACCACTGAAACCAGTTATACACTGAAACCAGTACAATTTTCTGCATGTAAGAATTTTGGTATTTTAAAAAAACATATTTAAGAATCACAAAATATAAGCTTTGTTTAAAAAATATTCTATGAATAGAACACGATTGTTGAGTATAATTTAAGTTTAAAGTGACTTTTTCCCCATGAAATACAGTCCTTGAACTGCATTAGTTTTTCGAATGTATGGTCAAGTCAGTTAGTCTTTTAATACATTGGCTTGGTCTCTTATGAAAAATCAAAACCTTTCTGTTAGCAAATGTTAAAATAAAATTACTTTAACCTGTTTATATATTGAATTTTTGGTGATAGTTTAGAGATTATAAAGACAACCTTACATAGATTAGAAAAAGAACTGAACTCTCAAAGTCAAAAAAAAACTGAGTGCCTTTCAGTTCTGATACTTACTAGCTTTATAGTCATAGATAAATCACGTAATTTCTCAGAGCTTATCTGTAAAATGGAATGTTTTTTCTTATATCAAAAATGAACATTTCAATATTAAGAATAGAAAAGAGAGTTGTAATTAAACTATTATGTATAGTTTATATATGTTTATGCCTGGCACATATAATAGTAGGCGTTTAATGAAAATATTGATTGATTGTATGTATTATATTTAATATGATAGTAAGAAAACTTCTCTGCTTGTCTTTGTCCCTTTTTGAACTTCTGCTCTTTTCTGTATATCTTAAAATATAAAATGTTTCCCTGATAATCTTTTTTTCTTGCATCATTATGATAATTATTCAGTTTTTATCCCTACTAAAGGGAAGGCCTTCCTTGTAACAAATAGCTGTAGCCAAGCAAACAAATCAATATATTGGCCATGTCTGAAAAAAATGTATGTCTTATTTTGTACCATTATTCCATCACCTGTTCCAAGATGCAAAGAAATAAAGAATGCTTCACAAAAAAAAAAAAAAAAAGCAAACACAAGATCCAGTGGGATTCTGCACTGTGAGAGAGCTATACTGAGACTAAAACATGATCTTTTGTTTTGGCTGGAGCAGGCATAGGCTTCCCAAGTTTGCCAGACCAAGAAGTTCTAGGTTGAGTACTAAGCAAGCACAAATTTTTTTTCTTGTTAAAATGTATCGAATACCAAATTTGACAAGATTGGAAACCATTAAGTACCAAGGTTTGACTGTATTTAATATTCATTACTAGCCTGCCTAAGCTTATTTTTATTTTAGAGCTCCTTATATAATTTTATAGTAGTATACTGATATATATGTATGTATTTAATTCATTCTTATTTACTTAGCTCCACTTCCTAACTCCATTGTCTCCCTTTAAGTCTCAGTTAAAATCTGATCTTCTATAGAAAGTGTCTCCTTATCTGCCTTAATTTTAGTCTTTCCTTAGTTGATTATTTCCAATTCATCCTGTATATGTTTTGTTTGAATATAGTTATTTTCATGTTCTCTCTCATTAGATTATGAGATTATTGGGAGCAGGGATTTTTTTTCTGGGGGGTGTGGGGGGAGAGCTTTCTTTGTACCTGCAGTGTTTAGCTTAGTGCTTGGCAACCAAGTGCTTATTTTATTAACGAATTCCCTGACTACTGTTTGTTATTTTTTTAAAAAAATATATTAGGATAGAATGAAAAATAGAATTCAAGGATTTGAAAAATTATATAGTCAAACACTTTTATTGAAAGATGAAGAGACCAGTCCAAACCCTTCTTCTGACTACTTCCCACTTAAACTGTCTTGGCAGGCAGGCTAAATTAGGTTGAGAGTAACTGATGGGCCTCATATTAGTCAGTTAGTTAAGGTGCTATTTATCCCTGATGTGTGAAGACTTCCTCTGGCAAAAGAGGGAGGGTTGAGAACAGTTTGTGTAAAGTACAGTAGAAGTGGGTGCTGTTTAAAGAAAAAAGCTTAAAATTTGGATAGAAATTGAAGACTCTAAGGGCTTCCACTGAAATTATCTTGATTTTGTCTTGTCACTAGTATTCAGTGACTTTAGAAGAGAGGCCAACAACTTTGTATAACTTTGCTTCACTTAAATCTAATTTGTGAGCAAGTCATGTTACTTAAATCCAATTTATGAGCAAGACACCAGTGATGTCATTTTGGTTCTCTTTGGGTCTTTCCATTACGCCCCATTCTTTTTTTGGTGCCTTCTGAAGGATATCTGGCCTTCTCTTGGTGTCAGAATAATTTTCTTTCTTTGGGTATCAGGAAGGTTCATAATAGCTACTTCTCCACAATACCCCACCTCCAATAATTGAGATCTGAGATCTGGTGAATTTTTCACAACCTACTTAAAAAAAACCCAAAAAACAACTTTGGGGAGAAAGTGGAGGGTGGGGAGTTAGGGAAGTAAAGATAAAAAGAAAAGTAATGAAGAGAGAGACAGGAAAGGAAGAAATATGAGGGAAGGAAAGGAAAAAAAATTAAGTTGGAAAATAGCAGGATGTTTAGTATCTTCCTTATAACTTACAAGGATTCTTTCTTTCCTTAGAAAAAGAGATATACTTTGTTTATTTTTCTCTTCAATTTGCTACATGGATAAATGGATAGATGTGTGGAGTTTAGGAAGTCTAATCTCTCGCTTAACATTTGTGCTCTGCTTGAATGCTTGGGAAATAGAACTATGAACACTGATGTTTGCTTTAGTTACAAATAGGCTCTTAGCCCTCCTAAAATTCTGCACAGTTCTACACAGATTGGTTTGTTGTTGTTTTCATAGAGCTTAAGACTCTCTCTTCAATTATTGTTGTTGATTTTTTAAAAGAAAAGCTATGTCTTGAATGAAGTCAAAGAATATAATAGATTTGATAAATTCAGGCAAATACTTGGCCAGCTCAATTTTTAAAAGCCAAATAGGTTTTTTACCTGAATTGTTTAGCTCTTTACATTGACCAAGCAGTTCAGTATAGACAAAGATTGAAAGTTCGTTTTTTTCTCTCACTACAAGAATGCAATGCTATCTTTTCCCAACCCCACTCAAAAAATAATTGATCCCTATCCTGTCATAAAATCACTTTACATATTTATACATGGTTGCCATGTGTTCCCCGGAGCTTCCTTTTTTTAGTGTTAAGCTAGAGGTTTTCCATCATTCTTTTTTTCTTCACTGTTATCTCTCTAGACAATAATCTATCCCTGCATAATGCATGTCTGTTGAATTTGCATATGTTCATGTAATTTATAAACTGCCAAAGAAACAGCACAGTGCATCCACCAAATTAAAATATTGCACTCATTAAAATATAGCTCTCTCTCTTAAGATCATACAGCATTTCCTAGGAAATGACTATGATTCTTACCAGAACATTTTGCAATCATTAACTGAAACCAATTTTACTCCTCAAATCCATAGCCATAAAAGCAGTGATAAACCTACTGAATTTTTAATTTCTTTTTTAAAAACATGATTTATGTTTTTGTTTTTTTGCTAAGTTTCATATTATTGGAATATTTGCAAGAAGAGACATCTATAGGTCAAGAAGTGCCTGTGAAAAGCTATAACTATGCACAAATATGCTTTTTTATTATGTCTTTTTTAGTTGTATATCACAAGTGATACAAGTGACCTTCCAATTTAATCCAATAAGCATTTTAGTGCCTTCTTTGTTTGACATTGTGCTAAATCCTTATAGATACAAAAATAACACAAAAAGAATCACTGCCCTTTATGAACCCTGTATTTTAGATAGTCTATATATATGCAGCCACAATGACTTGAATATTTAGATGAACATTCAAATATCATATCTATTCTTCAGTGAAGCTGTACCCTCATCAATATACCTATCTATTTTAATGGTTTCTCTCAAAACGTATGTATTTTTTCTCATCCTGTGAATCCATTGTACATATTTTCCTGTAAGTTGTTGACAAAATGATCCTCTAAAATGTTAGAGATTTCTTTCTTCTAGATCTCTTTTATGGAGTTATATAGAATTATATTTGTAGTTCTGAAAGGCATTATGTCTAACCCTCCATTCCCATTTTATAAATGAAGGAACCTTTAATTATCTGGAAGATTCAGTGACTTGTCAAAAGTCACAGAAGTTATGAACATCAGAAGTAGGATTTGAATCAAGGTCCTTTGTCTCCATGGCCATAGTTCTTTCCCTTATACAGATTTTGACATTTCATAGCTAGCGAAGGAGTGACCCAGTTAACCATAAGTTAGATCTTTCACTGAGTACATGGCTGGTCTCTCTTCTTTCCTAGTCATACATCTCTTTGATGATATCCTTTATATTACTTATGGCATATAGTTTTCTATTTGTTATATTCTATAATCTACTTATACTGACTTTTTGCCTTTTTATTGACCTTTTCATCATTTGCAAAAACTACAGAATTTCATCATAGCATTTTTATAGTAACATTAAAAAATGGAAGTTTCTTTCATGGAGAATCTTGGGGTCATGAAAACACTTTGCAGTTTCCTCAAGGATCCAACTCTCTCTGTCTGTCTCTGTCTCTGTCTCTGTCTCTCTCTGTCTCTGTCTCTCTGTCTCTCTGTCTCTGTCTGTCTCTGTCTCTGTCTGTCTCTGCCTCTGTCTCTGTCTCTGTCTCTCTCTCTTCCTTCCTCTCTCTCACTCTCTTTCTCTCTCTCTCTGTCTCTCTCTCTCTGTCTCTCTGTCTCTCTGTCTCTCTGTCTCTCTGTCTCTCTGTCTCTCTCTCTCTCTCTCTCTTCCTTCCTCTCTCTCTATCCCCAGCTTTATGGACTGCCCATCTTATTGCTTATCATAGTTTAGAATATAGCTACATATGGGTAATATTTCTTTTTTTTGTTTTGTCTTTAAGTCCTCAGTACTTCTTATTGTATGATTTGTATAGTTAACACTGATGTAATATATGCATATATACCCAACAACTTATATATCAACAACTTAGGAAATATAACTATACATATATGTAATATCTTATAGAAATATATGTATACACAAATGCAATATCTTATAGGAAAACATGGACAATGGCTAAACAGGATAAGGAGTAGATGGGTTTTGATCTATGACATTGGAGAGGGTATCTACATTGATGGGAACACAGCACAAAATAATTTTGTTGATTGTTAGAGAATCAAGTGTTCTAGAAAATGATGCAATCAGTACATTGGTAAAAGACAAGGATGAGTATCCAAAGGATTGGATTTGCTCTGGATATTCACCGTAAAAATAGGAAACATCTTTGGCAAGCATAAAATACTTTGTTTTATGCCTCACTTGATACTTGGGAAATCAAGTTATTTCTGTTACATCTTCCATGGAATCTTGTGAAAATTTTATTTCTTCCTTCATAGGATATAACTTGGTGGAGGAGCTCTTTTAGCTTATATTTTATTTGCTTCTCATTCTTTCATCAAGGATGAACTTAATAGATGTGTAAATTAGTTTCATAAAGATTTTGTTCTGATAGGGAATTAGGTCATGCCAGTAATTATCAAAATTTTTTTATCTTCTTGTGATAGTATTAATTTCTAAGAGTTTTTTATCTTTCCATCCTATATATATTTTGAAAGTTTATCCATCAACGCCCTCAATGTTGTCTTACCTCCAACATGTACTTTCATGTCTTTAGTTTTCTAAATAATGATTTCTTCAGTTTTCTTTCTTTCTCATATAGTATATTGAGTATTTATATTGTAGCCTAAATGTACTTTTTTCACTCATATAGAAATAATTTCTCATGTAATCCTAACAATTTCTCCTCAATTTTTATATACTCTTTTCAGTTTCATTTTTAAATATTCTTAAATCATCAATCTTAATTCTATCACTCACCAATCTTTATGTAAATTAATTTTATTCTTCGCTATTGATATTTTAAGAAGAAATTATTTAAACTAGTATTTACCTCAGCTCCCATCTCTTTACTTGGCAAAGAGATGAGAGGTTTCTTTTCTACAGTGTTTTCTATGCCATTTAGACTGCATTTTGGTGATTAATCTTTAACCTTAGCTTCCTCAGGTAAGAGGCTATGCTAATATCCATTTTTATCATATAATCATTAGTATTGTTTAAATAGTTCAGATAAGATAGTCTTAATTTTATTCTCTATCTTCTCATTTTTTCTTCTTCTAAGTTGGCATTAATTCCACACTTTGTTCTAATGTTACAATGATCTGATTGTATGAAGAAATCTAATTCAGAATTGAATCCAGGTCCATTACTAGTTATTTTCTGTTTGGTTAAGACAGGAACATACCTTCCCACTGGAATACTCCCTTCCTACTGAATGGATACATATATCTAGCTTCCCCAAAACAGTGCTAACTTTATGTGAATTATACTCATTGTGTAGATGACTGAGTTGTATGTAAGACCCTCTTCTCTCTTCCCCCTTCTTTGTCTTCTTTTAATTCTTGTGATAAACCCTTGTGGTGAATTCATTTTCATTGCTTTTACATGTCATTTCAGCATCCACACTCCTTAAGAGGTTATTTTCTCCAGTGCTTCTGACTGGCCGTTGGGCCTTTCTTGAGACATAAACTGGTCCCATGACAAGGACTTAACCTATTGATAGCCACATCTATGCTGGGGGAGTATAGCATTGTGAGCCCAGCAGTAGAAAGCAAGGTCAATAGCAAAAACCTACATCCTCCCAGGAGCGACTTTCTTATGTGAATATACTATCAAAATATGTATAATGAATTTTTGTCTTGTTTTTGTTTTTTACAAAATACTTGTATTAGGGAAATACTCAACTTGGCTTGAAAGTAGCAGAGAAAGGAAGTGGAAGCAATAGTGGGGGCAATCTGCTACAGAACTATGATGGGGTGTGATTAAGAGTATATTTAGAGAGAGTAGTTAGTCGGCTCAGTAGATTGAGAGCCAAGTCTAGAGATGGGTGGCCCTAGATTCAAATCCAGCCTCAGATACTTCCTACCTGTGTGATCCTGGACAAACCACTTAAGCCCCATTGCCAAGCTATTACTGCTCTTCTGCCTTAGAACCAATGCACAATATTTATTCTAAGACAGAAGGTAAGGATTTAAAAAAAGTGTGTATGTAGAAGGTTTGATCTTGGTGAAAAGAAGTGCCACCTATGCAACAGAGGGTAGAATAAATGAGGGATAGTATTTACATGGCAGGGTAGTGGTGATGGGGGTAATATCAAGGAATTTTGAAGTATGGAGAAGCAGAGAAAAGGAAACTCACAGCAAATGAATTTATTGAGTTTGTTTTTTAAATAAGGTATGAGGTGAGATATTTAGCTAAAAATGTTGGGAAGTGGGTATCCTAGGAAGCTTAAGGAAAGGAAAAAATGACTTCTGGGGGTGGAGCCAAGATGGAGGAGTAAACCAGAGAAGCTCCATGTCACCACAAGAATCTTCTTTGACCAAGATTAAAATATCGCCACAAAATGAATATAGGAGTGAAAGAACCAACAAAGAGATAGAGTGAAACAACTTTTAAGAAAAGAAAAACCCCCAAAGTAGGCAGAGAACATTTGGGGCACTGGGGTGAGAGGAGAGGAGAGACAAAAGGCTGTAGCAAGGATTGAAGAGCAAGCCAAGAGCAAGACATACCCCCACCTCACATCTGCTGTCACAGGTTTAGAACCTAAGTACAAGCTAATATTAATACCCTGATATCCTGCCTGGGCAAATAGTGGTACAAGCCAACCCACATCCCTTGAAATTTCAAACCTGTGGAGAAGTCTGGAGTTCCAGCCCAGAGCAGTCTGGGTTAAAATGAACTGATCTATCCCCAGAATGAAGCCAGAATTCCCACTATGGGTTTAGGATAAGGACATAGTACACAGTTTGGGGTAAGGACACAATTCTCAGTGGGAACCCCCACCCCAAATCTTTTTGCCCAAAACTAAGAGCAGAGCTCCAGGACAAGGTAATCAAGGGTGTGCCTGATTGGATCAAGTACACAGTAAGACCAAAAACTTGAGGTTAATCCTGAGGCTAGAATTTGGTCAGCCCCTGACCCGATCAAGTTTAGAGTGAAATCAAAGGCTTACATCTAAGCCTGAGGTAAGTATTTAAGCTATCAGCATCTCAAGAGTCAATTGAATCAGCATATGGAGGGGGCTCAGAACTCTCAGCTCTCAGACTATCACATCATCCTCCAAGAATTGAAACTGGTAAAAACCCAGAAAATAAGCTCACAATAACATCAAGGAAGGACCAAAGTTTAAGAAGGTACCCTAACTTCCCAGAAAACAGATTCTAGTTATAATTGGGCAAAATGAGCAAACAACAAAAAAAGCACTTAACTCTAAAGAGCTTTTATGGAGACAAAGAGCAAGGCACAGACAAAGAAGGGAACAGTGAAAGCAAAAGAAACACATGCAAAATCCAAAAGAAAAATATGGATTGTACACAGATTCTGGAAGAGCTCAAAAAAGGCTTCAAAAACTAATTAAGAGAGGCAGAGGAAAAGTGGGAAAGAGAAATGAAAGTGATGCAAAATGAAATGGGTCAATTAAAAAAGGAAAATAAAAAAACTGACAGAGGAAAATCAGGCCTTAAAAATCGGAACTGGCCATCTAGAAACTAATGACTTCATGAGAAATCAAGAAACAACAAAGTAGAATCAAAGGAATGAAAAAAAGAAGAAAACACAAAATATCTTATTGAAAAAATAACTGACTTAGGAAATAGATTTAAGAGACACAATTTTAAAATTATTGGACTACCTGAAAGCCATGATAAAGAAAAAATGTTGCACATCATATTACAAGAAATTATTAAGTTAACTGCCTAGATATCCTCAAAAAAGAAAATAAACTTGAAATTGAAAAATTCACAAATTGCCTCCAGAAAGAAATCCTCAAAGAATAACTTCCAGGAATGTAATAGCTGAATTAAAGTGCCACCAGTTCAAGGAAGGAATACTTCAAGCAGCCAAAAAGAAACCATTCAAGTACCATGGAGGTACAATCAGGATCATACAGGACCTAGGGGCTTCTACATTAAAGAATTAAAGGGGGGTTCCGGGTTAAGATGGCGGCAGAGTAAAAAGCAGCTCTTAACCTCTCCTGACGGAAACACACAAGACTCCTCAAGGGGACATAAAAACAAGTCCAGAAGAACGGAGGAACCCCACAACAGGGTGCAGCGTGGAAGGTACGTGGAATCGGGACATTTCCATGCTATAAAGGGGTAAAACAGCTCTCACTAAATTGCGGGCTGAGCAACCACCCCACCCCCACCCCCTCCACACACAACACCTATAGTGCCGAAGCCAGCTAAAAAGAAATAGAGCAAGTTTGGGGCACCCATCGAGTCATTGGCAGCTCAAGGGCCTGTTCCTGAGAGCAGCAAGATTTGGGACCCCAAAAAGCCAAAGAACGCACGTGAACTCTGAGTGCGGGAGCAGGCGCGGGCAGAGGCCTGGGTGGAGGCAGACACAGCCACGAGCTAAAGCTCTGAAACCCTGAGTGGGGAACCAGTGCAGATGGGTATACAACTGTGGAAGCAGCGCCCTGAGACTTATAAAGGAACCTCCTGCAGAGGATCAAGCAAGGGGGTCCACCAGGGGGCTTGACCTTGGAAAAAACCAGAACTCAGACCTCAGGAGCCAAAAGACCACGTACAGACCCTGAGCACGAGGATAAAGCTGAGAAGGTGCTGGGCTAATGATGGCTACCCAGACTCAGGAAGTTCAGAAGAGAAAGATAAACAACAAGAAAAAGAAGTCTTTAACACTCGACAACTTTTACACAGAGAAAATCCAGACAACCAAGCAAACAGAGGAGGAGAACAAACAAGCATCCGGACCCTCCTCAAATAAGGAAAATGGGTCACAAGCTTTGGAAGAGTTCAAAACTGAGATTCTGAGGAAGATGGAAGAGATCTGGCAAGAAAATAACAGTTTAAAAGGTAGAATCTTGCAATTGGAAAGTGAAGCTCAGAAATCAAATGAACTGATAAGCAAATTGAACACCAGAAATGACCAGATTGAAAAGATCATAGTGGAAAACGAAAAGTTTAGAGCCAAAAACCAGTCCCTAAAGGCTAGAATTGAGCAACTAGAAGCTAATGATCTCTCAAGACAACAAGAACAAATAAAACAAAGTCAAAAGACTGAAAAAATAGAAGGAAATATGAAATATCTCAATGAGAGAGTGACAGACCAAGAAAACCGGTCTAGAAGAGACAATTTGAGAATAATTGGTCTTCAAGAAAAACCAGAAATTAAAAGAAACCTGGACTCCATACTAAAAGAAATTATTCAAAAAAATTGCCCTGAAATCCTACAACAAAAGAGCAATATAGACATTGAAAGGATTCATAGAACACCCACGACATTTGATCCAGATAAGAAAATGGCCAGAAATATAATTGCCAAATTCAAGAGCTTTCAAGCAAAAGAAAAAATCTTACAAGAAGCCAGAAAGAGACAATTCAAATATCAAGGAACACCAATCAGGATCACACAGGATCTGGCAACCTCCACACTAAAAGACCGTAAAGGCTTGGAATACAATATTCAGAAAGGCAAGAGAGATGGGCCTGCAACCATGAATCAACTACCCATCAAAACTGACTATATACTTCCAGGGGAAAGTATGGGCATTCAACAAAATTGAAGAATTCCAAGTATTTGCACAGAAAAGACCAGGGCTAAATGGAAATTTTGATATCCAACCACAAAAATCAAGATAAACATGAAAAGGTAAATAAGAAACAGAGGGGAAAGAAAGAAAACTTATAATTTTTAAATTTGCCTTTTTAAGGGCCTCAGTGATATCTAATTATCTGTATTCCTATGTAGAGAAATGTTATGTATAATTCTCTGTAGTGAACTCTATTCACTATTATAATATTCACTATTATAGTAATCAGAAGAATAATTCACAGGGTGAGGGTGGAACACTAAATAATCTAAGATGACATGGGGGATGGGAAAGAGGGGGTGAATAGCAGAGGACACCAAGAGAAACCTGAGTGAATAAGAAAATAGAATATTCTATTACACACAAAGAGGGCATGGGAGGGAGAGGGGACAAATACTATTATAAGAAGGAGAGGAAGAGAGCATAAAGAGGTAATAATCAAACCTTACTCTCAGTGTAATCAACCCGGAGAGGGAAGAGTAGCTATACTATCCATTGGGACATAAAACTCTTATCTAACCCTTCTGAGAAAGTTAGAAGGGATAAACCAAGGGGAGCAGGGGAGTGGGGAGGTCAAAAAAAGGGAGGGGAGAAGGAGGGGGAGGGAATTCATAAGGCCTTTAAAAACAAAAAGGGGGGGAAATAAGGGAGGGGGTAGAAAGGGAAGTTAATCAAGGGAGGGGAAAAGGGATAGCGGCTTAATAGCAAACCACTGGTTTAAAAGGAAACAGTATGAGAAAAAGGGGGTAGGAATAGGGGAAGATAAGAAAATGTCAGCAAATGCACAACTGATGATTATAACTCTGAATGTGAATGGGATGAACTCGCTCATAAAATGGAAGCAAATAGCAGAGTGGATTAGAAACCAAAATCCTACCATATGTTGTCTACAAGAAACACATATGAGACAGGTGGACATACA
>NC_058132.1:439804399-439823315 GCF_016433145.1 Gracilinanus agilis
ATCAACATCTCACACCCTACACCAAGATAAATTCAGAATGGGTGAATGACTTGAATATAAAGAGGGAAAATATAAATAAGTTAAGTGAACACAGAATAGTATACTTGTCAGATCTCTGGGAAAGGAAAGACTTTAAAACCAAGCAAGAGTTAGAGAAAATTACAAAATGTAAATTAAATGGTTTTGATTATATTAAACTAAAAAGCTTTTGTACAAACAAAAACAATGTAGTCAAAATCAGAAGGGAAACAACAAATTGGGAAAAAATCTTTACAAAGAAAAACTCTGACAGGGGTCTAATTACTCAAATATACAAGGAGTTAAAGCAATTGTATAAAAAATCAAGCCACTCCCCAATTGAAAAATGGGGAAGAGTCATGAATAGGCAATTCTCAGGTAAAGAAATCAAAAGTATCAATAAGCACATGAGAAAGTGTTCTAAATCTCTAATAATTAGAGAAATGCAAATCAAAACAACTCTGAGGTACCACCTCACACCTAGCAGATTGGCTAAAATGAAAGAAGGGGAGAGTAATGAGAGAGAAATGTAAAAGAATTTTCTTGTTAAAGTAATAGCCCAGTCGAGATTATGTAAAACAGATTTGTTACATAAAACAAATTTGGAATGGACACAGTGATTGTGGTCATGTAATGTCCTCCAACTTCATTCTGTAGCATACGATAAGGAGAGAAGGAAGCAGATAGTGGGAGCAAACCAGAGTTAGGATTTGGAAAGGCATAAATAATCATAAGGTAATGGGGCAAGAGATTTAAAAGTAAAGGGGAAGCATAGAATTGAACTCTTTAACAAGAGTTAAAAGTGGAAAAGGTGGAAAGAAGCCAGAGCATGCATGATGGTCTAAGAAGGTCCTAAGAGCATAGAGTCGTGGTGAAAATAAAAAATAGATTTGGGGGAAGTGAGATTAATGGAAAGATGGAATGATAGGAGAGTTGAATTGAGGCAGGGTATGATATGCTTTGAATGTCAAAGGAGTTTGCATTTTTTTTTGAAGTCAATATGGAGCCACTGGAACTTATTGAGCAGTAAGTAAAGGAAAAATTTCCTTATTTGCTCCTTTAAGGAAAATCTGGGACCCATCTTTCTATTGAGTTGAAACTTTCTTTTTATAATTATAAATACTGTGTGATTCCATTCTTTTAGCAGAATGGCACATTCTGTCCTCTTGTCTTTCACTCTACCACTGTCATTTCAGAAACAGATGGGATTGCACAGAAGAGAGAGCAAGTTTGTAATTTTCTTCTATAAGTTGCCAAAGCCAAGTTTTTCTTAAAATCATACACAAGTTCAGTCTATAATTTGTTTTCAACTTTCTCTGAAATCATCTAAGCTTTGAGTATACTTAGTACTTGACTGGTTCGCCAACAGTTTTTTGGCATCATGTGCCTGGAAATATCTTTCAGCTAGAGTAATCTAGAGATTCAAACATAAAACCCAGTACTGAATTTGTGAAAGAATATGTAGACTTTTGACAATCCCTTGAACAGTGATTCCCAGTTTTTTTTCATATAGCACTTGCAGAAACATTTTTGGTATCCTCTTTCTCTGTTTCTGTCTCTGTATGTATATATATGTATGTATATTACACACATACACCTATATGGACAGCTAGGTGACATAGTGATAGAATGCTAAACCTGAAATCAGGAAGACCTATCTTGCTGACTTGAAATATCACCTTATGTGCTTACTAATTGTGTGATCTGACACAAGTCATTTAACCCCTTTTGCTTTAGTTGTCTTTTTTTCCAGATTACATATACATGTCAATTAATTACTTTACAATTTTTAATATTCATTTTCTGACATTCTGCAATCTATCTTTTCTTCCTACCACTTCTCTCCCTTCCCAAAAAGGCAAGATATATATATATATATATGTACATATATATGTTATCGTATAATACATATTTCCCAATTCAACATGTTGTAAAACAAGACATATTGCTTACACTAGAGAAATATTAATGGAGGAATTAAGATGAAGAATGGTATGTTTCAATGTGCATTAGAACTCTGTCTTCTCCTTCTATAGTAGTGGATATCCTTTTTCATCATGTGTCCTTTGGAGTAGTCCTGGATCCTTGCCTTGTTGATAATAGATATCATTCACAGTTAATCATCACACATTATTATTGTTACTATATATAACATTCTTCTGATTCTGTTCATTTCACTTTGCATCACTTCACATAAATTTCTCCAAGTTTCTTTGTGATTATCTTGGTTGTCATTTCTTATGGCACAATAGTATTCCATTAAAATCATATACTACAACTTATTTAGTCATTCCTTACATCTTAATCAGTAAAATGAGCTGGTGAAGGAAATAATGAATCACTCCAATATCTTTGCCAAAAAAGAAAACAAAAACCCAAATGAGAGCTGGACCTAATTGAAACTACTAAACAACATACATATCTATATAAATAAGCTCTTATAATATATTTGTGCATATATAATGACTTTGAAGCGTTGTACATGTACTACTATACTTATATCATAAACATTTAAAAATATACACCAAAGTTGAAGTTAAAAGGGATGAGATAACAAAATGACCAATAACTATAATTTTTATAATTATATTTAATAACCATGCCAAAAGCCTTTATGTTCTCATAAAAGAATGAAAATAATTTGCTTTGTCCTTTTAAAATATCTATTGTTGTTTTATTGGATAACACATAATGATGAATAAGAATTATTTGTTGCGAATATATATTCGGTTAACTTGATAAATGTAGATAGCCAAGAAGGTACACTATTTTTTAAAAGATAGTTTCTAACTGAAGGATGTACAATACAACAGACAGGTAATAGTTCTTGTTGGTCAGTGATCAATTGGTCAGCTTTTCAGCAGGACTTGGGTTTCTCTATGTGTAGATATTCAAACATGATACAAAAAAACCCCAATAAATTGAATTTTCTCTTTTCAAGTCAGCAGAAAGCTTCAGTAATCCATTACTCTTTCTTTACATGCTATGTTTAATGAATGGTATAGTTTCCTATGAAAGTGTGGATATTTTAGTCATGTTTTTGTAAGACTATGAAGAACAAGAATATTTTTTTTCTTGATGATAAGAGTGTAGGACAATAAGTGATGTTTAACAAGGTCAAGAAGAGGGGGCAGCTGGGTAGCTCAGAGGATTGAGAGCCATCCCTAGAGATGGGAGGTCCTAGGTTCAAATGTGACCTCATACGCTTCCTAGCTGTGTGACCCTGGTCAAGTCACTTAACCCCCATTGCCTAGCCCTTCTCATAAACTCTTTATGCCTTGGAACCAACACATAGTATTGATTCTAAGATAGAAAGTAAATGTGTTTTATTTTTCATTTTAAAAAAGGGCCAAGAAGATAGGTTGAGGAAAATTGTGTAGAACATTAAGTTTCAGTGGTATTTTTATTTTATCTTAGAAATAGTAGGGAGCCACTAGAGTTTACTGAGTGACATGGTGAGACCAAGCTTATAATTAGGTACCAGACATTGTGCCAAACACTTTACAATTATCATCTCATTGGATTCTCACAATTACTCTTTGAGGTAGGTGGTATTATGACCCACATTTTATAGATGAGGAAACAGAAGCAAACAGAACTTATGTAACTTGAGAGTCATACAGCTAGAAAGTTTCTGTGACTAGATTTTAATTCAGGTCTTCCTTACTGCAGGCCTAGTGCTCTATCTTCTATGCTGTCCAGCTATATATAGTCTCTTTGGTAGTTCTGTTGATTAGAGTAGTGAGAGACAAAGCAGGAATACCAAAAGGAAGTTATTGCAGAAATCTAGGTGAGAGGCAATAAGAAACTGAATTAGACAGTGCCATTTCTTTGTTATATGACCATTTATTATGTGACCTTAGGCAATCCTCAGTTTCCTCATCTGTAAAATGATCAGGTTGAACCGGATGATTGCTAAGAACACTTGTAGCTCTAACATGACATAATTGTCATATTTCTAAATAAAATGAAAGAGTATTCTGGGAATTTGAGACAGTTGACTCTCCCCTATTTATCAGGGAAGAATCAGGAAAAATAATAATTTTTAACATAACATTTTATATCAGATAACTTTTTTGTTTCATCAAACCAAACATGTGGATTCCATTGGCATGAGGCCTCTCTCCATGAGGAAATTCTCTCTAAAAATATAAATCCACATTTCCTCTACCTAGGGCACTGGAAAGTTCAGTGATTAGCCCAGTGACCAACATATAAGTGAACAGAAGACATCAGATTGTGAGAGATGTTGTGGAAAGCAAAAAAAAAAAACCACAAAATTTAGCAACTCCTTGGATATGTTGTATGAGTGAATGTGAGGAGTCAAGTACCCTATCAAAATTGTGAAACTGGTTCCTGGTTAAGATGGCAGCAGAGTAAAAAGCAGCTGCTTAAACTCTCCTAACAGAAACATATAGAACTCCTCAGGAAGACAGAAAAACAAATCCAGAAGAGCAAAGGGACCCCACAACAGGGTGAGCATTGGAGATACGTGGAATCTGGGCATTTCCATGCTATAAAGGGGTGAAACAGCTCTCACTAAAACATGAGTTGAGCAACCCCCTCCCCCAACCCCATACCACCTACAGTGCCAAAGCCAGGCAACAAGAGTTAGAGCAAGTTTGGGGCACAGTGTAAGAGGGAGATTTTAGGTATTTTATAGATATATATTTAAAGTGTGGCCTCCAGGAATCAATAGTACAGATTGATTCCGTAATTAAAATAGACCCAAGTCAGGATTGGGTTTAAGGTAGTTTATTTACAATTAGGAAGGTAAAAGGTAGGGAAATAGAGAGAAGAGGCTAGTCCAGTCCTGTGGAGGCCTGGATGAAGAGAGAGGGTTAAAAGGCTAATCAAACTAAATTATACACCAAAAGACTGATAAAACAGAAGGAAACATGAAATATCTCAATGAGAAAGTGACAGACCAAGAAAACCGGTCTAATAGAGACAATCTGAGAATCATTGGTCTTCCTGAAAAAGCAGGAATTAATAGAAATCTGGACTCCATACTAAAAGAAATTATTTAGCAAAATTGCCCTGAAGTTCTACAAGAGGGCAATATAGACATTGAAAGGATCCATAGATCACCCTCTACACTAGACCTAGAAAAGACAAACCCCAGAAATATAACAGCCTAATTCAAGAACTTCCAAGTACAAGAAAAAAATTTTACAAGAAGCCAGAAAGAGACAATTCAAATATCAAGGAGCACCAATAAGGATCACACAGGATCTGGCAGCCTCCACACTAAAAGATCAAAAGGCTTGGAATATGATATTAAGAAAGGGAAGAGAACTGGGTCTACAACCAAGGATCACCTACCCACCAAAACTAACTATATACTTCCAGGGGAAAGTTTGGGCATTCAACAAGCTAGAAGATTTCCAAGTACTTGCACAGAAAAGACCAGGACTAAATGGAAAGTTTGATATCCAACCACAAAAATCAAGATAAACATAAAAAGGTAAATAAGAAAAAAGGAGAAAGAAAGAAAACTCATATTTTTTAAATTTGCCTCTTTAAGGACTTCAATATGATCTAATTATTGGTATTCCTATGTGCAGAAATGTTATGTATAATTCTCTGTAAGGAAGAGTATTCACTATTATAGTATTCACTATTATAGTAATTAGAAGAATTATTCATAGGGAGAGGTTGGAATACTAAATGGTCTAAGATGACATGGGAGTGGGAAAGAGAGGGGTGAATAGTAGAGGAAACCAAGTGAAACTTGAATGAATAAGAAAAATAGGATATTTTATTACACACAAAGAGGGCATGGGACGGGGAAGGGATGAATACTATTATAAGAAGGACAGGAAGAGAATATTAAGGGGTAATATTTATACCTTATTCTCAGTGTAATTAACCCTGAGAGGGAAGAGTAGCTTTATTCATTGGAATATAAAACTCTATCTAACCCTACTGAGAAAGTCAGAAGGGATAAACCAAAGGGAGCAGGGGAGTGGGGAGGTCAAAAAAGTGAGGGGAGAAGAAGGAGGAGGGAATTCATTACGCCTTAAAAATAAAAAAAGGGGAATAATAAGGGAAGGGGTAGAAAGGGAAGTAAATCAAGGGAAGGGACAAGCATTACTGGCTTAAAGCAAACCACTGGTTTAAAAGGAAATAGTGTAAGAAGAAGGAGTAGAACTAGGAGAGGATACCAAAATGTTGATGAATACACAACTGATAATTATAACTCTGAATGTGAATGGGATGAACTGGCCCATAAAAAGGAAGCATATAGGAGAGTGGATTAGAAACCAAAATCCTACCATATGTTGTCTACAAGAAACACATATGAGGCGGGTGGACATACACAGGTTTAAGGTAAAGGGCTTGAGAAAAATCCTTTGAGCCTTAAATGAGAAAAAGAAAGCAGGAGTGGCAATTATGATTTCTGACAAAGCCAAAGTAAAAATAGATATGACGAAAAAAGACAGGGAAGGTCTTTACATCCTGATTAAAGGCAGTATAGACAATGAGGAAATAACATTGCTCAATATGTATGCACCAAATGGCATAGCAACCAGATTTGTAAAGGAGAAACTGGCAGATCTCAAGAAGGAAATAGATAGTAAAATCATACTAGTGGGAGATCTAAACATCTCTCTTTCAGATCTAGATAAATCAAACCAAAAAATAAATAAGAAAGAGCTAAGAAAGATGAATGAAGTCCTAGAAAAATTGAATTTAATTTATATGTGGAAAAATAAATAGGAACAAAAAGGAATACACCTTCTTTTCAGGTGCACATGGTACATTCACAAAGATTGACCATGTAATAGGGCATAGAATCATTGAAAACAAATACAAAAGAGCAGAAATAATAAATGTAACCTTTTCAGATCATAATGCAATAAAAATAATAATTAGTATGGGCACCTGGACAGGAAAATCAAAAACGAATTGGAAATTAAATAATATAATTCTCCAAAACCAGCTAGTCAAAGAAGAAATCATAGAAACAATGAACAATTTCATTGAAGAGAATGACAATGATGAGACATCCTACCAAACTCTGTGGGATGCAGCCAAAGCAGTACTCAGGGGGAAATTTATATCCTTGAGTGCATATATTAACAAATTAGGGAGGGCAAAGATTAATGAATTGGGCATGCAACTGAAAAAATTAGAAAGCGAGCAAATTAAAAATCTTCAGATGAAAACTAAATTAGAAATGCTAAAAATCAAGGGAGAAATTAATAAAATCAAAAGTAAAAGAACTTTTGAATTAATAAATAAGACTAGAAGCTGGTATTTTGAAAAAAACATATAAAATAGACAAAGTACTGGTCAATCTAATTAAAAAAGGAAAGAAGAAAACCAAATTGGCAGTATCAGAGATGAAAAGGGAGACCTCACCTCTAATGAAGGGGAAATTAAGGCAATCATTAAAAACTCTTTTGCCCAATTATATGGCAATAAATATAGCAATCTAGGAGATATGGATGAATATTTACAAAAATACAAATTGCCTAGATTAACAGCAGAAGAAATAGAATACCTAAATAATCCCACATCAGAAAAAGAAATTGAACAAGCCATCAAAGAACTCCCTAAGAAAAAATCGCCAGGGCCTGAAGGATTCACAAGTGAATTTTATCAGACATTCAAAGAGCAACTAATTCCAATACTATACAAATTATTTGATATGATAAGCAAAGAAGGAGTCCTACCAAATTCCTTTTATGACACAAATATGGTACTGATTCCAAAGCCAGGCAGACCAAAAACAGAGAAAGAAAACTACAGACCAATCTCCCTAATGAACATAGATGCAAAAATTTTAAATAGAATATTAGCAAAGAGTCTCCAGCAAGTGTTCAAGAGGATCATCCACCATGATCAGGTGAGATTTATACCAGGAATGCAAGGATGGTTCAACATTAGGAAAACCATCCACATAATTGACCATACCAACAGTCTAACAAACAAAAATTATATGATTATCTCAAGATGCTGGAAAAGCCTCTGACAAAGTACAGCACCCATTCCTATTGAAAACACTGGAAAGTATAGGAATAGAAGGACCTTTCCTAAAAATAATAAACAGTATATACCTAAAACCATCAACAAGCATCATATGCAATGGGGATGAATTAGAAGCCTTTCCAGTAAGATCAGGAGTGAAACAAGGATGCCTGTTATCTTCTCTATTATTTAACATTGTACTAGAAACACTAACAGTAGCAATTAGAGAAGAAAAAGAAATTGAAGGTATCAAAATAGGCAAGGAGGAGACTAAGCTATCACTCTTTGCAGATGATATGATGGTCTACTTAAAAAATCCTAGAGAATCAACTAAGAAGCTTGTAGAAATAATCAACAACTTTAGCAAAATTGCAGGATACAAAATAAATGCACATAAATCATCAGCATTTCTATATATTTCCAACACATCACAGCAGGAAGTGTTAGAATGAGAAACACCATTTAAAATCACTTTAGACAATATAAAGTACTTAGGAATCTATCTACCAAAACAAACACAGGAATTATAAGAAAACAACTACAAAACACTTTCCAAACAATTAAAATTAGATATAAACAATTGGAAAAATATTGATTGCTAATGGGTAGGACATTACACTGTGGTAAAATAGAATGTAATGGACTTCTGTACTAGCAGCAATGCAATGACCCAGGACAATTCTGAGGGACTTATGGAAAAGAACACTACCCACATTCAGAGGAAGAACTGCAAGAGTGGAAATAGAAGAAAAACAACTGCTTGAACACATGGGTTGAGTTGAACATGATTGGGGATGTAGACTCAAAACTATCACATCAATGCAACTATCAACAATTTGGAAATAGGTCTTGATCAATGAAACATGTTAAAACCAGTGGAAATACACATCAGCCATGGCACAGGGAGTGGGAGGGGGAAGCTCAGGGTGTGAAGGGGAAAGTAAGAACATGAATTATGTAACCATGTTAACTTTTCTAAAAAATAAATATTAATAAATGTTTTTTTAAATATGAGGCTCATTTCTAATGTTGAATCTTGTCTCATCTGGGCTTAATCTTCATGGGAGAAAATTTTGTAAGTCATATGTCAATTGAGACTTAATTCTGTAACCTTGATCATATGCACAGCTGCAAATTCCTTTGTGCTTTTGCATGAAATGGATTTTTGAATAAAGCATAAAATAAATCCCAAGCTCCATGTCAAACCTGAGCATCCATGAGCTAAAAAAAAAAACTGTTAAACTGGATGAGTGCAAGAATAGCGAAATCCGAGAAATAAATAGGGAATATGAGATAGTTTGGGGGAGAAAATTAATGTGTAAAATTAACGTGAGAATGTATGTAATATCATCTTCATCTAAGGTCGCAACTCATGCCTTTAATAGTTATTAAGTAATTATTAATCTAATATTCTTTAATAATTAATCGATTATGTATCCCCCCCAAAACAAAAGGGGAGGGGACTTACACATTGGGCACTATCCAAGAGTACAGAGCTCACATTCCATGGAGTACCTATTCTTTGTGTATCACAATATCTTGATATATCATAAAGTGGTATTGGAAGGGATCAGAGTGTAGGTGCATTGTAGGGAAGAAGAGGGGAAATTGTTCCAATGACACTTCCAAAATACTAACTGTGTGTATTTTTGTTAGGGAATATCCTAATGGCCCTGAGTTAATAATACCAAATACAGAAGAGAGGAGGTTGGGAGGTTGATCCTTATCCAGATCACACACTTTAATTGCTGGTGTCCCTCAAGGTTTAATCCTAGGCCCTCTTCTTTTGTTCCTCTAAACCTGGTGATCTTATCAGATTTAATTACCATTTCAGATGCTAATTCTCATATTTATCTTACCCCAGACTTTCTGCTCATGTCCATCTTTTTATTTTCAAGTGTTTCTCAGGCAGGATTACTTAGATATTCAGCAGACATCTTAAACTAAACATGTTCAAAATGGAATTCATTATTTTCTACCCTAAACTTCCCTGCTCGTACCCTGCTACTATACAGGGTAATAATATCCTCCCATTTTCTCAAGAGCCATTCTCAACTATTCCCTCTCCTTCCCTCTATCCTTTCCTCCCTCTTCCTCCCCATCCTTTCTCTCCCCACCAATCCATATTCAAGGTATTATCAATGCTTGTTGATTTCACTTCAACAATATCTCTTGAATATGAATACTCCTCTTCTCTGACTACCATCATTCTGATGCAGGCCTTCATCACCTCACTCCTCAACTATCATACTAGGCTATTAGTGGGTCTGCCTGCCTCAAGTCTCTTCCTACCCTCATCCATCCTTCATTCACTCACCAATTAAAATAGAGACTCAACCATGCCATGCAACTCCCTCACCCCCATTACTCAACAAACTCCAAGGGCTATCACCTTTCTATACTTTTTATACCCTGTTCCCTGACCCATACTCTTTGATACAGTGACACTGACCTCATAGCTATTCCCTGATCATGATATTCCATATCTCAGCCCTGGGGCATTTTCTTTGGCTGTCCTCCATGCCAAGAATTCTCTCCTTCAGTTCTGCTTTCTAAATTCCTTAGCTCCTTTTAAGTTCCAACTTAAATCCATCTTTCAGGGAAAGTCTTTCAAAATTCCTCTTAATTCTAGTGTATTTCCCTCTGTTAATTATTTCCTATTTATCATGTATGTAATTTGTTTTTATATACATATTTGCATGTATATGCAACTTATTAGGTTGTGAACTCCTTGAAAGCAGGAACAATTTTTGCTTCTTTTGTATTCTTAACTTATCACAATGCTTTACATGTAGCAAGCATTTAAGAAATATTGGTTGATTGATTGCTTGGGAAGTGGGAGGGGAGGAATGAGTCAATAACAGAAGAGAGTAAATGTGATTAAGTTAGAGACATCTCATGATTGGCAATAAATGGAGTGGTAGGCAGTTCGTTCTTTTCCCACCTTCTGAATGATCATGAATCCTTTGGGGTTTTGCCAGCACCCTCACTCTAAATAACACTGTCTTGGAGGTTTCTTGAAGATTACAACCTTATGTGAAAGCATTTTAGTATTTCTATTAAGAAAAATAGTATGCTGCATATGTTTTTTCATGCATTAACTGTTTCTGAACTTCATGTTACTTGTAATAAATCCCAAGGACCCAGTAGTTTAGAATGTAATGGATATTTCTACAAGTGCCAAACGTTTGTCCAAGGTCAAATCCTCAAGGATTTACTCCTACACTTACTGCTCTGTTTCAATGGTGACTTTCAAGGATGAATAGACCACCCTCAACTCTTTCCTGCAACCATGTGAATACCACGTGAATGGGTTAGACAGTTTAGGAAAATTGCTTCTTTTATTACTTTTTTGCATATATTCAATTTCAGGTGAATATATAATTTCTATTGCTTAAGTTGTGTTGCTAGGTAATTTAAATAGCTCTAAAGTTTTATGCAAAAGGCAACTAAATGGACAAAGTCATTCTTGTTTAAGACTCAACTATCAACTTAAAGATTGTAAGAAAGATTTTTCTGGTGTATTTATTACATATCAAACAGTTAGGGCCTTGAAAATATATTTTCAATTATTCCCTCACCATATTTAAGGGGAAAACGTAGTTCCTCAGATTTCATTCCAAGTTAAACATTTGCTCTTTCATCACTAGATAACTTTCACCAGACAACAGGTCTAAGAGGCTTAAAATAGCTGTACCCTATTCTTAGTCCTTTTCCTCATATACCCTTAGCACAACTTTATTTAATACATTTTCTATATATACTTTTTATTTTATAACCTTTTTATATGTAATTGCATTTTTACAATTAATTCATTGGGCTGTCAAAATTTAGCCTGTCTAAGGATATAGTGCCAAAATTTCCCTTGTCCAAGTTGTGCAAGTAAGTACAAAGAATAAAGCTCCTAGACAACACAAGGGAAGAATGCCCAGTCTTTTTTTTTTACCTTACCTTTCCCCATTTTACATTGCTCTAATTCCCTCTGTCTAATTCTTCAGTCTTGTAGGGGATAAAATTGTTTGCCTTAGTACTATGAAAGCAAAATGGGACTGGGTGGGGGATGGGGTGGAAGTAGACTATTATAGCTCAGATCAAGCAATGAAAAAATTGAGCCATGTTCCTTACTAATTTCATTCACTTTCCTCTACTATTCATGCCCTTTTGGAGGGTTGGACTCATACTCGAGTTTGGTATTTAACTAAAGGAAAGAATATTGTGTGATGTAGTAGAAAGGAAATTGGACTGAAAATTGAATCCAGACTAAATGTGTAATCTTGGGTATCTCTCAGTTAGCTCATCTGTAAAATGATCAGGTTGAACAAAATACTTGCTAAGGACATTTTTTAGCTCAAATATTCTATATCTGTCATTTTTATGCATAACCTGACGAAAGGTACTCTAATTCATGATAGTTCCTGCCCCTCTTGAGTATGATGGAAAAAAAGATTCCAAGAATGTAGTTCTAATTTTTTCAGCATATAATACTACTTTATATCCTGTAGTGTTTTTTTTTTGTCTCAACCAAACTAAACTAAATTTTTATTGGTATATAAAACTCTCAGTGAAAAAACTATCAATATAGAACAGCATCTGTTGTGCAATTTATTATCTTAGAGAAAGGTCTGGGACACCAGGAAGTTAAATGCCACACCTGGATTCATCTCTCACTGAGGGTTCTCTCTGCCAATAAAAATCTAGCTTAGTTTAGTTGTTTCAAAACTACTACACTATAAAATAATATATATTGACAAATTTAAAAAAAATAGAAATATTTTCTCTGGCTTCATTCTCTTATAAATCGATTATAATACTATTAGTCAGAAATCTCTAAATTCTAAAACCTTACAAAAGTATACAGGGTTAAGGATTTAGAGTGACGCTAAGATGAGTAGAACAAGAAATCCTCAACTGAATTCAGATTCAGAGTCCAGAAGTACCAAAATGATATCTAAACAAACAAAAGTGAGCACTCATACTGAAGGGAGACAGTATGTCCAAGAAAATTGGAAAGGATAAGATATTAACCACATTGGGAGTCCACTCAACATTCACTACCATCATATATGATATCTGAGTTGGGAGTAAGACCATAGGTGAAGTATGAGGAAACTGCACAGAAAGAGATAAAGTGACTATACCTAAGCTTGTTGCCAAAGACAAAACTAATGTGACTCCTAATTTCCCATCCCTTACTTCACTGTGCCTCTTGCACAGAGCACATCCGTAATCTTCATTTTTAAAAATTTGTTCCCTTTCTATATGAGCCATTTGTTTAAATAGAGAACCTGTATTTCTCTTTCCCTATGTAAACCTGACTGACCATTGTCTTCCCTCTAATCTGAGTTTATTTTTTTAGGGACACTAACAATGAATACTGTTTTCTTTCTGAAACCGTTTTCTTTTGAAATCTTAGTTTTTATTGTGTCTCATGTCTCTCAGTAGCTAGGCCTTACTGCTTTATAATAATTAAAGGCTGAAAATGTATTGAAATTAAAGAAGTTTTTACTTGGGAAAAGACTATTTTCTAATGTTGTTAAATGAAAAGAGTAAGAGCAATTAGTCAAAATCCTTGAACTATTCAATGAAAGATACCATAGACAAATGAAAATGAGTAGAAGCAATATTCTGATGAATGTAAGCTTCTTGAGGGCAGTGACTATCTTTTTTTAGCTTTATTTTTACAGTATCTAGCACTGTGTCTGGTACACAGTACATACTTAGCAAATGTTTATTTGGAAAAACATGGAAAAACCTACATGCATTATGAAGACTGAAACAAGCAGAACCAAAAGAATATCATATACAGCAACAGAAATGTTATTTGAATATTGACTTGGGCATGCCCATCTCCTGAGAAAGAACTGATAGAAATAAATGACATGATTTTAAATATAGATGTATCATTTTGTTAAATTATGCCTTATCTGGACTGAAGGCTATGAGGTTTTGGTTCATTAAGTAGTACATGTATTAGATTAACAATTTTTGGGCAATGTAGATAGATACCTTAAATCAAACCATGTGCTAATACTGGCAGGTAATGAATTTGAATTTCTGTGTAATCTTAGAGGCACATTTTTGACATGTTTTCTCAGAATAAAATAACGATATCCACAGGGTTATAAATAATCAGCATAGTACAATTAAATAATGTAGGCCAGATGTTTAAAGTGTGGCCCAGTTGTGGATAGTTTGTTCCTTTGGGTAACTGTCAAGTGGTTCAACATCAGAAAATGATATCATTTTATAAGAGGGAATAACATTAAAGAAGAGGCATTGACATTTACTGTGCCTTTTCATCCTAAGGACCCTAGAACTTTTTTATCTGACTTGCAACTGAAACCTTCCATGTGACTGTCTCTCCATTAGAATGTGAACTCCTTGACAGCAGAGACTATCTTCCTTTCATCTATATGGATTCAGGACTTAGCACAATGTTTTGTAAGCACTTGATGCTTTATTTATTTATTCATTAATGTGATTGATCTTAGAGATCATGAATAGGAAGAGCAAAGGTAATGTGCATTTGTTAGCGATAAGAGCATGGAAACTAAAAAATAATGGTAACCATCAACCAACAAACATTTATTAAGCACTTAGTATGAGCCAGGCACTAATAGTCTCTGCACTCAAGGAGCTTAAAATATAAAAGGAGAAGACAATACACAAAAGAAAGCTGAAAAAAGAGGGAATGAGGATGTGATGGGGATGACAAGATTTTGGAGACATCCTCCTTTACAAGATAGATGTTTATTGGTTGATTGTATAGTGAGAGGGATTTAGAAACAGAATTTCTTAGAGTATTAATTAGTCAGTGTCAATCTAAAGGGAGATTTATGATATAATTGTGTTGTTCTTGGCCTTGGTTAACCTTTTTTTGTCACTGATTTGGATGAAGACATACAGCATGCTTAACAAATCCATGGCTGATAAAAATCTGGAATAGATAGTTAATGCATTGGAATGATAAGACTTGATTCTAGAAAAACTCATTAAGTTATAATGAAAATGGTCCAACTGTCAGAAAAAAAAACAACAGAAAAAAGATGTCCTTTGTGAGTTATTTTTACAATTTTATTCTCTTTTAAATTTGTTAAAATGGGCAATTTCTATATGTATTGTCTCTCCCATTAGAATATGAACTCCTTGAGATCAAGGATTATCTGCCTCTTCTGTGTGTATATGCAACACTTAGAATAGTACTTTGTAAGCATTTAAAGCTTTATTTTGTTCATTCATTAATGTAACTGTAATGGAATAGCTCAGAAATAGAAAAAATAACAAAGTTTCCTTGTATGACTGAATATGGGGTATTTATAACATTATTATACTCTCAAAAGTGATTTTTTTGTATATCTTGATCAGGATGCAATAATAACTGAATATATATTTTATATAACTGATGTCTTATATAAAGACTGTGGGTCCAAAAACCTAAAGAAAACTACAGGTGAGCAGTCAATTTCTTGGCAGCAGCTCTCTCTTTGTCTTTCAGAAACCTGTAAGCACAGTTCCTTTGAATGACTTCTCCTTCCCTCCATCCATAGTGTCATCACCCTCAACAGGAATCCCTACCTCTCTGCTCTTCTGAGGCCATGCTGATTTTCTTTAGGAGAGAACATTTGTATCAACTTGATGGTCTGCTGCGTAATACTCTTTGCTGATAAAACATAAGAAAAGTGAGCTGAGTTCCCAAGAGAGCAGCAAAACTCTCTTTAGGAGTTTTGCCAGGGTCTTCCAAAGTAAAAAGTGAAAGTTGGTATGGCCTAATATTTTCCAGCAATCAATTTTTAGTTCTAGTTGTTCCAGATAAAGGATGCCGACATCTCCCTCCTTGATCTTCTCAACACATGTCTCCAGAATGTTTAGCTCTGGAATAATTTTATAGTTTCTTCTCATCACATGTTACATACATCTAGATATGATGTATATATAAGTTAGTTCATTAGATTTTCCAGAATTCTTGTTTTTCAGTCCCGAAGGGGTATTGTTGTCAAGGTTGTTAATGATTCAACTGCCAAATTTAGTGTTCTTTCTACTTTATCATATTGACTTCTTTTTTATACCATTCTGATGCTGTATTCTATAATTCCACCAAAATGCCATGCTCAGAATTTGGAAATTATAATAGTAAGTTATTGCTTCTAAGCCCAAGAAGCTAGAGCAATGTGCCTACTCTTTTCTCCAAGAAGAGATCTTCTCTGAACTCAAACAGATAATCAGGATCGGGTTTAGTTTAGGAGGAACTCAGTCTCTAAAGAGAGTTAGAGTTAGATTCCTTTTTCTCACAGTCCCTCTATAGAGCTCTTCAGGGGAAGAAATTTTTTAAGGTTTAAATTATAATAGTTAATATTTATAAGCACTTAATTATATGCCAAGCACTGTGCTCCGGTCTTGGTACATTATTATGTAGCCTCACCAGGCTCTGATGAATAATGGAAAGTCTATATATCAGGAATTATACTAAACTTCTTTCAGAATTTTATAGGTAGTTCTGCTTAGAGAAAATGTGATGTCTTAAAAATCTTAGTGTAGTTAAAGTTTAAGTAAAATTAATAAGCTTACTAAGACTTTTGGGACATCATGTAGATTCTCTTTACTCTCTATTTTAGATCTCAGTCTGCTCCTATGTGTTTCTCTTCACACAATAGCACTTTTTAGATTTTAAGCTTATCTACTTAAATAAATGACATTTTAAGTGAATATACTAATCAATAAAATTGGAGAAGTAACAATATCACACAACCTCATGTTAAATCAAATGTAGAAATAATTAAATATATAAACATCTACATGTAAGTCTGGATCATACTCTTTCACTAATGCACTCAACATCTGCAGAAAAGAGTGTGCAAGGAAAGAAGCAGAAACCTGACGAAGAAGTATGTAAGGAAAGAAAACCCATGTGCTCAATGTAACTCAAATTTCTAGACCTATGGAGCCTGTAGCATGCATATACCAAAGAGGGCTTGCAAAGTGCTCTCTGTGGAAAAGCATGTTGTTTTCCCCATCAGAGTTCATTACTATAAATTCAGAGACTTGGGTGGAGCTGCTGCCTTCCCCCTCTCCACATTACCCACCCCTCAGCCCAGCAATCCAATGGGAGGATACAGGGGGTAAGGTGAGCTTCTCATAGACACCAGAAGCTGGAGAGAAGCAGAGAGCTCTGGTCACTCCCATTATCCTCTACACTCCCACTGAGGATATTCCTCTCTATACCCACACTCTCCCCAGCAGCCCAATGGGAGTGCTTTTTCCCTCCCCAGTAGGGTAAGAGTGTTGGGGGAAGAGTATGGTATTCAGTCTGGGGGGGACATGGCATATTATTCAGTCTCTGTGGGGACAGGGGTGGGGCACCTCATGTGATCTCCATAAGGTTCACCACCTCTGTTCTAGACTATAACTATGATATTATTAGTCCATTCAGGAACATCTATACTACAAGAGATCTTTTGGTTGGTTGCTGGTCCTCCCCACTCTGCTAAGTATATTACATAACCAGTGTTGCTGGGAAATTCTTTGAAATTCACAAACATTATTTTCCAGATTTATTAGCCATGGTGCCATAGCTATTCAGCACTCATGGCCAGAAGCATATTAGTCTTTCTCTCTAAACTTCCATGGCAAAGAACACTTATAGGAATCTGATAAGTAAGCCTATGAATGAGGAAAACCTCTCTGCTTAAGTGTAACTCACACCTCTGGACTGAAGGCTATGATATTTTTGGTTCATTAAGGAATATTTGTATTAGAAGAAACTCTGCTTATTTGATGATCTTCCTCACTCTGCAGCTGGATAGATCCTCTTCTCTTCTATTTAATTAATATCTTTTAACTTCTAATCAACCTTAAAAGACCATTTAGAAAATATTGACTCTTAATATAAATGGTAGTTTCCTTTAAGCCAGAGGAGGGCAAAACTTACTCAAATAGCTGAGGTTAACTCTTAGAGCAAAGCAAACTAGCCTTACCAGTTCTTATATTAAAAAAAAACTAGAAATATCTTAAATCAGAAGCTCTAATAATCTCTTCTGTGAAATCAATAGTCCTTTCTTAATCATCATTCAGCTTCCAGAGAAGTATATGATCCCTCTGTCTCCTTAGCTATTAGCCTCTCCGTTTAAATGTCAATGCACCAAAAGATCAGAAGGCCTTGCAGATCTAAAGTCCTCAATATGGTCCTACATTTCATTTTGTGTCATTGAACTGTGTTCCTTCACTCTCAGAGTTCTTAGTTTTTAATAAATAAATATTCTTTCTCTACCTCTCTCTGTTATCAAACTGTTCATGTACACATAAAGCACCTTCCTAAAATCTTCACAAGCTGGCATTAGTTTTTTTTAACATTTATTAATATTCATTTTTAACATGGTTACATGATTCATGCTCCTCCTTTCCCCTTCACCGCCACCCGCACTCCCCCCACCCATGGCCGATGCGCATTTCCACTAGTTTTGTCTTGTGTCCTTGATCAAGACCAATTTCCAAATTGTTTGTAGTTGCATTGGTGTGGTAGTTTCGAGTCCACACCCTCAATCATGTCCACCCTGACCCATGCGTTCAAGCAGTTGTTTTTCTTATATGTTTCCTCTCCTGCAGTCCTTCCTCTGAATGTGGGTAGCATCTTTACCATAAATCCCTCAGAATTGTCCTGGGTCATTGTATTGCTGCTGGTACAGAGGTCCATTACATTCAATTTTACCACAGTATATCAGTCTCTGTGTACAGAGTTCTTCTGGCTCTGCTCCTTTCACTCTGCATCTGTTCCCGGAGGTCTCTCCAGTTTGCCTGGAACTCCTCCAGTTTATTATTCCTTTTAGCACAATAGTATTCCATCACCCGCATATACCACAGTTTGTTCAGCCATTCCCCAATTGAAGGACATACCCTCCTTTTCCAATTTGTTGCCACCACAAAAAGC
>NC_058132.1:439828315-439970736 GCF_016433145.1 Gracilinanus agilis
CTAGTATGGTTTTACTATCTATTTCCTTCTTGAGCTCTGCCAGTTTCTCCTTTATGAATTTGGATGCTATGCCACTTGGTGCATATATATTGAGCAGTGTTATTTCCTCATTGTTTATACTGCCTTTAATCAGGATGTAATGACCTTCCCTGTCTTTTTTAATCATACATATTTTTACTTTGGTTTTGTCAGAAATCATAATAGCCACTCCTGCCTTCTTTTTCTCATTTGATGCCCAAAAGATTTTGCTCAAGCCCTGAACCTTAAACTTGTGTATGTCTACCCGCCTCATATGTGTTTCTTGTAGACAACATATGGTGGGATTTTGGTTTCTAATCCACTCTGCTATTTGTTTCCGTTTTATGAGCGAGTTCATCCCATTCACATTCAGAGTTATAATCATCAGTTGTGCATTTGCTGACATTTTCAAATCCTCTCCCATTCCTACCCCTTCTCCTTAAACTATTTCCTTTAAAACCAGTGGTTTGCTATTAAGACCCTATCCCTTATCCCCTCCCTTGATTAACTTCCCTTTCTACCCCCTCCCTTATTTTCCCCCCTCTTTTTGTTTTTAAAGGCCTTATGAATTCCCTCCCCCTTTTTCTCCCCTCCCTTTTTTTGACCTCCCCACTCCCCTGCTCCCCTTGGTTTATCAAAGAGTTTTATTTCCCAATGGATAGTATAGCTACTCTTCCCTCTCCGGGTTGATTACACTGAGAGTAAGGTTTGATTATTACCTCTTTATGTTCTCTTCCTCTCCTTCTTATAATAGTATTTGTCCCCTCTCCCTCCCATGCCCTCTTTGTGTGTAATAGAATATACTATTTTCTTATTCACTCAAGTTTCTCTTGGTGTCCCCTGCTATTTACCCCCTCTTTCCCATCCCCCACACCATCTTTGATTATTTAGTGTTCCACCCTCACCCTGTGAATTATTCTTCTGATTACTATAATAGTGAATATTATAATAGTGAATAGAGTTCACTACAGAGAATTATACATAACATTTCTCTACATAGGAATACAGATAATTAGATATCACTGAGGCCCTTAAAAAGGCAAATTTAAAAATTATAAGTTTTCTTTCTTTTCCCTCTGTATCTTATTTACCTTTTCAGGTTTCTCTCGATTTTTGTGGTTCGATATCAAACTTTCCATTTAGCCCTGGTCTTTTCTGTGCAAATACCTGGAATTCTTCAATTTTGTTGAATGCCCATACTTTCCCCTGGAAATATATAGTCAATTTTGATGGGTAGTTGATCCGTGGTTGCAGGCCCAGCTCTCTTGCCTTTCTGAATATCGTATTCCAAGCCTTGCGATCTTTTAGCGTGGAGGCTGCCAGATCATGTGTGATCCTGATTGGTGCTCCTTGATATTTGAATTGTCTCTTTCTGGCTTCTTGTAAGATTTTTTCTTTTGCTTGAAAGCTTTTGAATTTGGCAATAATATTTCTAACCGTTTTCTTCTCTGGATAGAATGTAGTGGGTGTTCTATGAATCCTTTCGATGTCTATATTGCCCTCTTCTTGTAGGACTTCAGGGCAATTTTGCTGAATAATTTCTTTTACTACGGAGTCTAGGTTTCTATTAATTTCTGTTTTTTCTGGAAGACCAATTATTCTCAAATTGTCTCTTCTAGACCAGTTTTCTTGGTCTGTCACTCTCTCATTGAGATATTTCATGTTTCCTTCTATTTTTTCAGTCTTTTGACTTTGTTTTATTTGTTCTTGTTGTCTTGAGAGATCATTAGCTTCTACTTGCTCAATTCTAGCCTTTAGGGATTGATTTTCGGCTATAATCTTTCGGTTTTCAGTCATAATCTTCTGGTTTTCGGCCATAATCTTCTGGTATTCCTTTTCAATCTGGTCATTTCTGGTGTTCAATTGCAAGTTTCTACCTTTTAAACAGTTATTTTCTTGCCAGATCTCTTCCATTTTCCTCAAAATCTCAGTTTTGAACTCTTCCATAGCTTGTGAGGAGTTTTCCTTATTTGAGGAGGGTCCAGATGCTTGTTTGTTCTCCTCCTCTGTTTGCTCGGTTGTCTGGATTTTCTCTGTGTAAAAGTTGTCGAGTGTTAAAGGCTTCTTTTTCTTGTTGTTATTCTTTCTCTTCTGAGCTTCCTGAGACTGGGTAGCCATCATTAGCCCAGTAGCTTCTCAGGTTTATCCTCACGCTCAGTGTCCGTCCGCGGTCTATTGGCTCCTGAGGTCTGAGTTCTGATTTTTTCCAAGGTCAAGCCCCCTGGTGGACCCCCTTGCTTGATCCCCTGCAGGAGGTTCCTTTACAAGTCTCAGGGCGCTGCTTCCACAGTTGTATACCCGTCTGCACTGGTTCCCCACTCAGGTTTTCAGAGCTTTAGTTCCTGGCTGTGTCTGCCTCCACCCACGCCTCCCCGCCTGTGCCTATGCTCTCAGGCTGTGCTCTGTGCCCGGCGTCCACTCTCTGCTCCCGCGCTCAGATTTCGCGTGCGTTCTTTGGCTTATTGTGGTCCTAAATCTTGCTGCTCTCAGGAACAGGCCCCGGAGCTGCCAATGACTTGATGGGTGCCCCAAACTTGCTCTATTTCTTTTTAGCTGGCTTCAGCGCTATAGATGTTGTGTGTGGAGGGAGTGGGGGTGGTGTGGTTGCTCAGCCCACGATTTAGTGAGAGCTGTTTCACCCCTTTATAGCATGGAAATGCCTTGATTCCACGTAACTTCCAAGCTGTGCCCTGTTATGGGGTTCCTCTGTTTGTCTGGACTTGTTTTTATGTCCCCTTGAGGAGTTTTGTGTGTTTCGGTCAGGAGAGGTTAAGAGCTGCTTCTTACTCTGCTGCCATCTTAACCCGGAACCCTGGCATTGGTTTTTATATTTATACTACAACTCATCTTTGGTCCCAAAAATGTTCATATGGTATCTGAAAGATATATTTTTTCAGTTAGATTTTAGTAGTTTTTATTAGATTGATTTTTTCCCTATTTCTTTTAGGCATTGAAATGTTCATCTGTAACAATGTTATTACATTGTTATTTAATCTTTTTTTAAACATTTGTTAATATTTATTTTTTAGAAAAGTTAACATGGTTATATAATTCATGCTCTTATTTTCCTCTTCACCCCCCGAGCTTCCCCCCCATCATGGCTGATGAGTATTTCCACTGGTTTTAACATGTGTCATTGATCAGGACCTATTTCCAAATTGTTGATAGTTGCATTGGTGTGGTGGTTTCGAGTCTACATCCCCAATCATGTCCGACTCAATCCATGTGTTCAAGCAGTTGCTTTTCTTCTGTTTCCACTCCTGTAGTTCTTCCTCTGAATATGGGTAGCATTCTTTTCCATAAATCCCTCAGAATTGTCCTGGGTCATTGCATTGCTGCTAGTACAGAAGCCCATTACATTCTATTTTACCACAGTGTATTGGTCTCTGTGTACAATGTTCTTCTGGCCCTGCTCCTTTCACTCTGCATCAATTCCTGGAGGTCTGTTTTATGAAATAAATATTTTCTTTACTTTTTTTCTTTTCAGTGCCTTAAAAGGGACAGTATGTTATATTTTTGGTTTTCACAAAGGGATAAACAAAAAGATATTCAATGCACAATATAAATCAAATATGGGAGAGATATTTTATTTCTACACATAAAAGAAATACTGAACATGAAAGACCCACAGCAGGTATTGACAGAATGATTTATCATTGGGTAGGGGTTAGAGCTTAGAAACACCCAGGGTTTGCTACATCATACCAGAAAGGATCTAAATTCTTTCAACACTGGTTCACCATATAGCTTGAAGGAGTAATTTGTCATCTCCAAATGTGGAACCACATACACACCTGAGGTGCTCAAAACTTTTTAGGAGCAGTCCTGACTCACTCTCCTTGGGAAGGCCATTGTAGGCCAATCCAACATCCACTACACAATCCTGGATATTTTGTGAAGTGACTGAAAGACCGGAGTCTCTTAAGCACTTTTAAAGTATATGTACATCTGCCCTCATTTGGAGAATGCAGTGGAACAAGTGAATCTAGCTAGTGTAGCCATCTTTTTGCAAGTGACCATTTTCTACAAGCAACATCAAGTTGGGATTCAGAATTTAGAACCCCAAAGAAGCCAGGAGTCAGTTGAAAGACCATTAGATCAGCACTATAAAAGGCAAACCAACTCAGTCCTGAGTTTGGGTGAAAGGGTAGAAGGGAGATTTTGGGTAGGTCTCCGTTAAACCCTAGTAATCCTTTCCAGGATTGTGATTAGCCTTATCCACAGTGCTGTGTCTAGAAATCCTGATCAATCTCTGTCATAACCTGCACTCTGTAATATATATATATATATATATATATATATATATATATATATATACACACACACACACACACACACACACATATATATATATATATACACCATTAAGTTATATTCTACATCAGCTTTAACAAATCATTTCAGAAGACCAACATCAGCTACTTATCATCATCTGGCCTAACTAGCTCAGTCATCCATCAGCTAGTGTTTAGAAGCGGTAACCAAGCTGTGTGGAATTCCACCAAAGGCTTCTCTGAAAGAGGATGGCTTAGATATTACTCATTTAGATTTAGTGTTAGACTTCCCTTAGTCTTCTCTCCTTCCCCATCTTACCCAAAATCTAAGAATCCTTAGTTTATTCCTTCCTCAGTTAATTAAAGGAGTTACCTGATATAAAAAAGCTTCTTTACCTTCAAAAGAATTTCTCCATACTGTCTGAATTTGGCAGTTGGGGGAGTCTCCTTGCTGTGGGGTATTCTTATAGGCTTTCCACACAAACTCTAGCCTGTGAATTATTCCCTGTCAACTTGAGATATCAACACCATTGGCAGTATACAACCTTAGCCATACATAACAACTGAAAAAATATCTAGTTGAAATCTACAGGGGAGCCATTGGGCTTGGGCCCTCTTTTTCAAGGATTCTCTAAGTTCCTGCCTGCTGAGGGACTGATACAACTGGCCCTAAGATTGCCCAACCCCAGCAGGTTGAACTGTGGAGCTGCTAATCATTCTGCAGTCTGAGAATCATCTTAACCTTTGTGGCAGAGCCAGTGTAGGATTCAAAACCTTTTAGCTACCAATACATTAAGGAAGGAAAAGGAAGATGGGGTACTCCTTGGGAAGGATGATTTTCATTTTGGTCAGCAGTTCATTGTTGTTGTACAGTTTATGGATGGGGGCCTACAGATTGTGGGTCAAGCTGATACCCCAATATCTACTGGGGTATTTACACTCTATGACAAGTATAAATGGTTGACCCTAAGCATATGCCAAGTCATATCTTTCATACAGTCTTGTGGGGCTGTCCTTTTGTTGTCTTTATTCCAAGGATTATGGGCTATAAGGAACTTGCTTAAGCATTTGTTTGGCACCAACAATAATACAAACCAGATAGTAGAGGCTTTGAAGCAACAGGTGAAGGAGTTAATCAAAATCAATAGAAAAATCAGAGAGGGGAAAGATCTAGATGCTGAGACAATCATGCAGCTAGAGATAATAGAAGAGAAACAACTGGAAAAGACTGATGAAAAGTGCAAAAAGAAGAAATACAAGGGGCTGAAGCCAGTGTTATGACACTACCAATCTGTGACCTCACTGTGTTCCAGCCAGATTGAGGCATTCTCCACGCCAAGAGATACAAAGTTACTGAAAGACTAGAGTCTTTTAAGCACTTTTAAAGTATATGTACATCTGCCCTTATTTGGAGAATGCAGTAGAACAAGTGAATCTAGCTAGAGAAATATTTCAGAGGTTATCTTCTCCATTTCACCTAATACCATGTGGGGCAATATGTACCTGGGGCTATATTTGTTGATTGACTTAAATGACTAACAAGTCAGGTCAGACTTGAAAATGCCAGAGATGGTAGGAATGGAGGGAAAACATTAAACCCCACCTATTCTCTCCCTCTAATATGCTAATATGTTTCAAGAGGTTTTCTAATTTTTGTTTTTTTGCTTCCTACCAAGAGAAAGCTGAGACTTAAATAAAAATCTTCCTTTGGGAGAAGACAAATACTGCTAAGTATTCATTTAACTCTGTCAGGCCTTTTAAGTTTAACATATAAATATTATTTTTGGCTTCATTTAGATTTAAAAATGAGATTTGAACACAATTCTTAAATGTGTTTATGTTTAACATTAATAGAAAATTGTAATAAACTAAAAAAATCTATGAAACTATTTTAATCTAACACATAAAGAGAAACAAGGAGGGAATGAACAATTCTATAACTCATTCTATTTTTCTATTCTATCTTTAATTTGTATTCTAAAAACATGAAGCTTTTATATTTTGAAAAATACCATAGCACATGGAGTTGATCTTATTCACCAACTTCAGTGATTATGGATGTACCTCCTATGAAATGAGACTTCTTCAATCTCACATGGATTCCATAGTGAGTATATAAAGAAAGTTTCTTCTTTTTTTGGTGACTGAAGGATTTATTTTTTTTCCATTTTTTACTTAGAATATTTTCCCATGGTTATATGATTCATGATTCTTCCCCCCTCCCTCCAGCTCTATTCTTCCCCCTTCCAGAACTGAGAAACAGTTCCACTGGGTCGTACATGTATCATTGTCAAAAATCTATTTCCATGTTATCCATATTTGCAGTAGAGTGATCTTTTAACATCAAAACCCATAGCATATCTATATGGAACCACATGATCTATCATATATTTTTCTTCTGCATTTCTGTTCCCACAGTTCTTTCTCTTGATGTAGATAGCTTTCTTTCTCATAAGTTCCTCTGGATTGTCCTGGGTCATTGCATTGCTGCTACTAGAAAAGTCTATTACATTTGATTATGCCAAAATGTATCAGTCTCTGTGTACAATGTTCTCCTGGTTCTGTTCCTTTCTCTCTGCATCAATTCTTAGAGGTCTTTCCAGTTCACATGGAATTTCTCTACTTAATTATTCCTTTCAGCACAATAATATTCCATTAACATCAGATACCACAATAAGTTCAACCTTTCCTCAATTGATGCACACCTCTTCATTTTCCATTTTTTTGTCACCACAAAGAGCACAGCTATAAATATTTTTGTGCAAGTCTTTTTCCTTATTATCTCTTTGGAGGTACAAACTGAACAGTGGTATGGCTAGATGAAAAGGTAAGCATTCTTTTAAAGCACTTTGGGCATAATTGCAAATTGTCATTCAGAATGGTTGGACCAGTTCACAAATTAGTGTCCCAATTTTGCCACATCCCCTACATTTATTACTTTCCTTTGCTGCCATATTGGCTAGTCTACTAGGTGTAAGGTCATATCTCAGAGTTGTTTTAATTTGCATTTCTCTAATCAGGAGGGATTTAGAACACTTTTTCATATGCTTATTGGTAGTTTTGATTTCTTTATCTGAAAATTGCCTATTCACGTCCCTTGCCCATTTATCAGTTGAAGAATGATTGAATTTTTCTAAATTTGACTTAGTTCCTTATGTATTTGGTAAATTAAACCAGTTGGAGAGTTTTGTTCTAAATTGTTCTCCCAGTTTGTTGCTTTCCTTCTAATTTTGGTTGCATTGGTATTGTTTATACAAAATCTTTTTAATTTAAATTAGCCAAAGTCATTCATTTTACATTTTACATTTTACAATGTTTTACTATCTCTTACTTGGTCTTAAATTCCTTCCTTTCCCACAGTTCTGATAGGTATACTATTCCATGTTCACCTAATTTATTTATGATTTTGCACTTTATATTTAAGTCATTTACCCATTTTGAATTTATCTTGGAAGAGAGTGTAAAATGTTGATCTAAACCTAATTTTTCCCATACTGTTTTCCAATTTTCCCAGAACTTTCTGTCAAATAGTAAGTTCTTGTCCCCAAAATTAGGTTCTTTGGGTTTATATGTAAAAGGGAATTCTTTGTTCCTTCTGAGTTTACACTAGTGAAAGGGAATACTTTATTATCTTTGACTATTTTGAGTTAACACTAACTTAAGTACCCCTACTTAGATTGTGAAGACAGGATTAACTGTCTACTTTTGAATTGAAGCAATAAAAGATTGAACACCCTACTTAGTACTAGATGAGAAGCTAGCAAGGTGCTTAGAGAACTCACAAGTCACTTACTTAGAGAGCTCCACACGTTTAACTCAGTCCCAAACTTGTGAATCTTATAAACAGAGTTTATACCCTCAGAAACTTAATTAGTCAGGAATATGTGAACCCTTTTGATGAGTATTCACCCATCCAGAAGGGGAGAACTGGTTCCCATAAACACTGCCCCATGGACAGTGTTAGACAATTTGGAAACTGTGATTGGCTCCTGTTAAGAGAGGCAGGGACAAGAAGTCACCATAAAAAGCCATGAATCCTGTGGTTTGAGTCAGTCTTGTGGAGAAAATGTTCTTTCCATCCCCTCCTCCCAAACCCTTCCCATATCTATTGAGCAATTATACTGGGTTTTACATGTGTCGTTGAACAAGACTTATTTCCATATTATTAATATTTGCATTAGGGTGATCACTTAGAGTCTATATGCCCCAATCATATCCCATTGAACCATGTGATCAAGCAGTTGTTTTTCTTCCGTGTTTCTACTTCCACAATTCTTTCTCTGTATGTGGATAGTGTTATTTCTCATAAGTCCCTCAGAATTGTCCTGCATCATTGCATTGTTGGTAGTAGAGAAGTCCATTACATTTGATTGTACCACAGTGTATCCATCTCTGTGTATAAGATTCTCCTGGTTCTGCTCCTTTTACTCTGCATCAATTTCTGGAGGTCATTCCAGTTCACATGGTATTCCTCCAGTTTATTATTCCTTTGAGCACAACAGTATTCCATCAACAACAGATACCACAATTTTTTCAGCCATTCCTCAATAGAAGGGCATCCACTCACTTTCCAATTTTTTGCCACCACAAAGAGCACGGCTGTAAATATTTTTGTACAAGTCTTTTTCCTTATTATCTCTTTGGGGTATAAACCAAGCAGTACTTATGGCTGGGAACAGAGGTGAGAGGGGAGCAGAGCAAGCAAGAGTCTATAGCAAGGAGTGAACAGCAAGCCAAGAGTAAGCCACAACCCTACTCCCCACCCCAACCTCACATCTGTTGTCATAGGTTCTGAAATTAAGTCCTACCTAACAGTGAAAGAAGGAAGGGTGGATTAGAAAAGGAAATCAAAATGATGGGGAAAACACAGGTGGTAATCATAACTCTGAATGTGAATGGGATGAACTCACCCATAAAATGGAACCAAATAACAGAGTGGATTAGAAACCAAAATCCTACCATATGTTGTCTACCTTTTGAGTTTTTCTTTTCTTTTTTTTCTTAATAATAATTTTTATTTTTTAGAAAAGTTATCATGGTTACATGATTCATGTTTTTACTTTCCCCTTCACCCCCCCAACCTCCTCCCCCAAGTTTTTCTTTTCTTGAAAGTTGTTTCACTTGGTCTCCTTGTTGGTTCTTTCACTCCTGTATTCATTTTATGTTGATATTTTAATCTTAGTCAAAAAGGATTTTCATGGTGAAACCATAGAGCTGCTCTAGTTACTCCTCCATCTTGGCTCCACTCCCGAAAAAAGAAATTTTTAAAGAATGTTTAAAGGTAAATTTAAAATCCCATTATAAAAGAAATAATTGGTATACAATTGGTATACAAAATACCAGAATTTAGAAGAGTTACAAGAAAGATCAAGTAGAGTTATATCTTCAAATATTCAAATAATCCATGAAAAAGCAAAATAAAACACTATGATTTAGACGTTTCCAAGAATCAAGATTGTTGCCACTGTTCAAGCCCTGAACTTCAAAACTTCATTTAATTTTTTTTTTAATTTTTAACCCAGATTGAGTTGTAGCATAGCCAGAAACAGCCATAAGAATCTTAACAGCCAAATGGGCCTTGCCCTGTCTTTCCATTTCTGTTTCCAGCTTTAATTATAAAATTATCCATGCTTCCTTAAGGAATGTTTTCCAGACAAAGCTTTTCTAATTGCCTCTCAGAAAATTAGGTTCTCACCTTCCCTTCTGTTTGGATCAAACAAGAAAGCATACTCTAATTTATGAAAATGTGCCTTTGTATAGACTCAAATTTTATATTCTAGAGAATAAAAATAAAATTATTTTTTCTTCTCAGAATCTTATAGCCAGACAATTTTTAACTGTTAACTTGTCTTATATCCTGACATTTTGTAGTAATCATTGATTCTATATTTATCTTGAGATTTAATGATACTACTTCATGGAAAAAATGGGAGAGGGCAGCTATATTGGAGAAAGTTTAAAGGTTCAAACAAGGAGCTGGATTGCTGCATGCATTAGGTGATGATGTTAATTGATAACATCAAGAAAACACCTGCCTTACTCTAATTTTGAGTCTCTTTTTTTGCCAAAGAGAGTGACTTTTGAACTGCAAAGACCTAGAATCAAATAACTTATAGAATACTGATTCTCAAAGCATATAAGGAGATTGTAAAAGAGTACCTGAATTCAATAATGTAGCCAAAATGGACTATATTCTTGGCAACTGTAATTGCTGAGGTATTTAGTGATATTTGAAAAAACATGAAGAGTAATAGAAGTAGAAAATACATGGAAAAGGGTCAGTGTTGTACCAGCTTTAAAAACAATTAAAGAGAACTGAATCTATAAATTATAAGGCTATGAGTTTGACTTCAATATCTAAGGAAATTTTACAACATATTTCTAAAGATATAGTTAGGTGAACCACTAGAAAAAATGAACCAGTGATCTCAAAATGGCTTCATTAATTTGTGGTCATACCAGACTGACCTCATTTCCTTTTTTGACAGGGTTACTAAACTGGATGCTCATAGAAATGGTTAATATTGATGGAAGCTAGAATTTAACAAAATATTTGATAAAATATCTTGTTATTCTTTGGAAAAATAGAGAGATGCAGGATAGATGATATTTGGAAATGGTAGAATGATTGAACTTAAAGAACTGGCTTTTGGCAAGAGCTCTTCCATGTAGTGCTCCAGGGCTTTGTGCTCAGACCATTTAATATGCTTATCAATGATTTGAATAATTCCATAAAAGGAATCCTTATAAAATTTTTAGAATAACTTGGAAGGGGATGGAATATTTAGCATTCTTGATAAGAGGCTGGATGTAAAAACATCTAGAAAGGTTAGAGCACTGGGATGAATCTAATAAGATAAAATTCAATAGGGTCAAATGTAAAGACAGATTATTGGATTCCAACAAAATCAATTTTTCAAGTACAGGATGGGGAATCATGGTTAAACAAAAGCTTCTCTGAAAAGGTTTTAGGCAGTTTTAATGGAACGCAAACCCAGTTAAATCAGCTATGAGATATTGTAGCCAAAATACCACTTCTGTTTTGGGGTTGTATTAAGGAAGATGTGACTTCTACAAATGAAGAGTTGATAATCCTACTTTGTTCTCATCAGTCCATATGTGCTATATTTTGTTCAGTTCTGGATGCCACATTTTAGACTAGATGTTGATAACCTGAGGAAAATTCAGGAAACAGAAAACAAAATAGCAAAAGGTCCAGAGCCCCATGGCATGTGAGAATTAATTGAAGGATCTAGGGATGTTGAGGCTGAGGAAGAAGGGACTTTAATAACTAGAAGTTTGATGATAAATGTTTTACTCTTGGCTCTCTTTCCCCCTGCTCCTCAAAAAAAGTAGACACTACACATTTAAATTTAATCCCAAATTGTTAAATAGTTTCTTCCTCATTTTCCTAAGTCTAGACAATCAACCAAACATAAAATTGTATCCTGATTTGTAGCATTTGGCAATTTCTGAGATATAAAGACTAACATTGAATTTTTAAAAAAAGGTTCCATTTTCTGTTTCTCATATCACCATAGTTGTCCTAAAGTGTCTGTACCTCCCACCCTCCAGAAAACCATCCTATGATAAATGGTACTTTTTAGAGAGAAAGAAAAAAGTAAGCATAATTGATTGATATATTGGAAAAAGTCTGAAAACATGTGCAATGCGTAATGTGTATGGACCTCTCCTTTTCATGAGGGGGCAGGTTAGGAATGTCTTCTTATCTCTTTTTGTTTGAGTCTTGTTTGATCTTTATAAATTTGGTAATTTACTTTTGATTTTTGGGTGTGTAGTTCTTTCCATTTACATTGTTACAGTAACAATTTTCTTCATTCACTTTATTTACTCTGCATCAATTCATAAAGATATTTTGTTGCTTCCCTGTATTCACCACCACATCATTTTTTATAACAGGAGTATTTCATTGCACTCCTGTATCATAAAATTTAGTCATTGCCAATTGATGGACATCTACCTTGTTTCCAAATCTTAGATATTACAGAGTGCTACTATAAATGTTTTTGAGTATATGGGGATTTATTTTCTTATTGATGGTTTCCTTGGGGGCATAAGTTGTGTAATAATAGTCTCTGACTCAAAGGATATGGACATTTACCTCTCTATTTGCACAATTCCAAATTGCTTTCCAAAATGATTATACTATTTCATTGTTCCACCAATAATGTATTAGTGTGTCTATCTTCTCAGAACCCCTTCATAATTGACTATTGTCATTTTTCATTATTTTTGCCAATTTGCAATCTGTGAGGTGAAAACGGGTACTATTTTGCTTTGTGTTTCCATTATTATTTGTGATTTGGAGCATTTTTCATGTTTATGAATATTTTGTAGTTCTTTTGAAAACTTTATTCAAATCTTTTAAAAAAACATTTAATTGTTTGTTACATTAAACTACTCAGGCAATTCTCTCCCTTCTTCCCTTTCCCTTTTCACCTTCGTCCCCACCATTAGAGAAGGCATCAATTGACAAAAAAGATATATACATATATAAAGCTATCTTACTTATTTTTATTTATCCATTTCTTTTCTCCAAAGGTGTACATATACAAGTCTTTCTTCAAACAATATTTCTAATGTATGCAATGTTCTCTTAGTTCTATTCATTTCACCCTTCATAATTTAATTTGATCTTTCATATTTTGCCCAAATTAATCTGTATACCTTTTCTTATGGGGTAACACTATGCCATCAAATCATATGCCACAGCTTATTTAGCCTTTCCCCAATTGAAGGGCATCCCTTCAGTTTCCAGTTCTTTGCCATCACAGAGAGAAATAAAATAAGTAATTTAGAACATATAGGTTCTTTTCCTTGCCCCTGATCATCGTAGGAAATGAATCTAATAGTTGTAATCATTATATATATGTATATATATACACATATACGTATACATATGTATGCATATATATACACATTTGTGTGTGTACAAATATATGTATGTATATGTGTGTAATATATTTTAGATATCAAAATGTCCTCAAATAAATTTGATATAGATATTTTCCCCATGTAGGCATTTTCCTACTAATTCTAGTGTAAGAATTAAAATTTAGTTATTATAGCTATATATTAAAATTATGTGGCCGCCAGGAATCAACAATTCAAGTTGATTCCGTAATTAAATCAGACCCAAGTCAGCATCGGGTTGAAGAGTTTATTTACAATCAGGAAGGTAAGTAAGGATAAAGAGAAGAGGGAGGTTAGAAGTCTAAATAAATGAAGCTGTAAGCCGCAAGGCCCAACAGCCGGATAGGCAGAGTTTAGAATTGGCCCAGCTAGGCCAAGGAAGCCAGCCTAACTTACCCACGTGACAATACAGAGTATAAGCTGTCTGTGGTCTCAGGAGATGCTTCTTCCTCTAGTTCCAGACGGCAACTGCCCCCACAGGAAGTTCACTCACTTACTTAAAGAGATAGTGTCTTTCATCACTTCCTGTGGTCCACCTCTAATTCAAATGGACAAATGGCAGTTTCTACATTGATTTGGACTGCCCAAAGGGCAGTCCCTTATTCTTGATTTGTTACTTATTGTCACGTGTGGGTAACTCGTCTCCCCTCCCCACTAAGGGAGGTGGGAGTGACATCATTAGCACACCTGGGTTGAGTAGATTTTTGACTATTAATGGGATAGAGCTAATTTCTATTTACACAATCCCCCCTGATGATCATTGGGTGCCTAGTCACCCCAAGTGATCATGTCACACAAACATCTTCTACCACAAAGGTCCTTCTAACTACAATAGTTAGAGATAAGAGGGAAATGGAAAAGAGAGAAAGCAAAACCAATATTTTGCTAAGTGCGTTGACAAGAAACCAATTGGGGGCAGTCCCCAATCAGCATAACATGTACAATTAAGGTAACTGTTCAAAAACCCATCAGTCCATTCATTAGTACCCAAAATTCGTTCTGGATCACTTGATGCAACAAAACCCCATCAGTTCAATCAATTGCAACCCAAAGTTCATTCTGGATCTCTTGATTAAACGTAGGTTCTTCAGGCATCTCTCTGCAAACAGTTCATTCTCTGGATTAAGGAATCAGCAAGTTTCTTTCCCTGAGAATTTTCTCAAACAAAACCAAAAATTAATCTTGGATATAATAAAAATACGATTAATCTTGGATTTTATAAAAATACAATCCCCCCTGACGTGGGTATTTAGAAAGAAATACCCAGATCAGCTCAATATATACAGTTGAATCATGGGGTTGTATGAGTCAATTCAAAAGAAAAAAGAAAGAAAAAAATATAAAAATCAAATAGAAGAAAATTGAAGCTTTTGAGAAAAAAAACATTAAAATCAAAATATCAAAAGTTATGTACATAAAAAATTTTTGAACAAAATAAAATTATAACAGGCCCTTGTATTAGGGTCTAATCAATTATAATTTCCATCCTACTAGTCTGTAGGATACAATGCAGTAATACTGCACTTACCCATTTGCAGCTAAGACTATAGGAAGTTGCCATTCTATAAGAGAGGAAAAAAGGACCAGATTTAAATGCAAGGGAAGCGTCCGTCATTCCCTTTACTCTCAGGAGTATATGGGTGAGCCAGATAATAGCCAACCTGTGGTACCTGACTGGCAGTGTAGTTCGGAGAGTCCTACGTCTTAACATATGTTAAGCGTCGCAGCTTCGATTCTTACACTGAGTTCAAGTCCTCAGTGTTGGCGTGGGAGTACCTCAATCCCACCTGTATATGTGTGATCTCTTTAACCTCGTGCTCCTCGGCACTGTGCAGATGTTCTCAGAAATCCCATTGGATTTGTCGGTCGGTCTTCATGACCTTGTGCTTTCCTTAGCACCATGAATAGCTCATGTGTTCCCTTCTCCTGGAATTAGATAGAAGCATTAATCACAGTCCCATAACATTTAACAATATATGGCAAGTTCTTGGAGTCTACACCTTGTGAGTATACAGAAGTTTTTATGGTTTGTGTGATCAAAATTACCTATTTTACCTTTTGTAATTGCTTTTATCTTTTGTTTGCTATGAGCTATGAATGGTACATGAACTATTTTTCTTCTAAATTTTTATAATATGATTTTTAATATTAAGGTTGCATATCCATTTAGAATTATGGAGTATGGTATGAGCTATTGGACTCAATCTAATTTCTACCTGATTATTTTCCAGTTTTCTCAGTAGTTTTTTTTTTATCAAATATGGAATTTTTACCTAGATAATTCATGTTTTCCACTTTACTAAACAGTGGGCTATTAAATTCTCTTGTTTCTGAATCTCCCTTATGTTTTCCACTGATCTTTCTCATTATTTTTTAATGATACCTGATGGTTCTGATGACTGCTGTTTTATAATATATTTTTAGATTAGAAATGCTATTCCCCCTTCTTCCGGATTTCTTTTCATCATTCCTCTTGATATTTGAGATCTTTTGTTTCTCCAAATTAGTTTTTTAATTATCTTATCAAGTTCTATAAAGTATCCTCTTGGCAATTTGACTGGCATAGCATTGAATGCATAAACTAATTGTGGTATATTGTAATTTTTATTTTATTGGCATGACCTAACCAGGAGCACTGGATATTTCTCCAGCTATTTAAATTATTTTTTATTAATTTATTTCTCAAAGGAGAACTTTGTAATTGAATCTGTACCAATATATGTGTGCATTTGGAGGTGGATTCCCCAGGTATTTTATATGTTTATATTTTTTTAAAATGAGATTTCCCTTTCTAGTATTGCTTCTTGAGGTTCCTTAGCATTATATAGAAATATTTTTAATTTTTGAGGATTTATTTTGTTGCCCACAACTTTTCTGAAGCTAATAATAGTCTTGACTTTTCCCCAATTTTTTCTAAGTACCATATCATCATATCATCAGTGTGAGAAGGGAATTTGTGTGTTGATTTGATAAATCACAGATTTGAACTTCTCTTCCATTTGTTTTGAATGTGGGTCAATCAGCAATCACAAAATTGATCCCACAGGCACTTCCCCCCTGTGTGGTGCTAGGCTAATTGCGGAACTGGGATTGGTTCCTGGGGAGTGATGTAAGAGAGCTAGTGCGTGTAGTAAGGACTTATAAGATGAGATCCAGCAGGAAGATGGTAGTTGTGAGGGTTATTGTTTTCTGAGGTCGAGATTTGGAGACAGACACTGAGTCATTAGGCTCTGCATTATTAGGCTATGAAATTCTTCACCTCCTTTCTTTGTTTTGCACTTTTTTTCTTTCTCTTACTAATAAGTCTAGCTATTAACAGTCTTGTAACTTAAGGGTTAATTACAATTTTGGCAACCACCCATTCTAATCATTACAACAACAAACATAGCTTTATCTTTTCTTTATTTATCTTTATTCCTTTAATTTCTTTCTTTTTTCTTATGGCTATTGTCAGTATTTCTGGAACTACATCAAATAATAATAAGGAGTGCTTTACTCCCTTATTTAATGGAAAAAACTTTAGTATATTCCCATTACATATAATATTTACTTTTGGATAGATACATGCTTCTTATGAAATTGAAGACCTATGCCTACAATTTATAGAGTTTTAGCACAAAAAAAGGCTATGCTTATCAGAAGCATTTTCTGCATTTATTGAGATGATATTATTATAAATGTTTTTATTTTTAATATGATGTATTAAGACATATTGCATCCCTAATATAAATTTCACCTGATGATAATGAGCAATGTTTTGGATGAATTGATATAACTTGTTTGACAAGATTTTGGTTAAAATGCTTGAATTAATGTTCATTAATGATATTGGCTTATGCTTTTCTTTCTGTGTTTGTCTTTCCCTGATTTAGGTGTTAGAACAATATTTTTCTAATAAAAGGATTCTGGTAAGGCCCATTCTTTCTCATTTTCTGAGAATAGTTTATGAAATATAGTATCAAATTTAGATTTTAATAATATAAGCTGGCTCTTGCATACCCTTGCATTGATAAATGTTGACAAGTTTGTGAAAGACTATTATATCAATACAGGGTACAAGTTATTTTGTGTGGCCTCAGATAAAGAAGTTATGAACTATCAGTGGAAGTTGCAAAGTGGCAAATTTAGACTTGTCAGAAGGGAAAAAAGAATAAAATCTAGAGTTTTCTCAATGTAGAATAGGCTGCCTTGGAATGGAGTAAGCTCCCTTACATTGGATATCTTACAGAAAAGACTGGATACTGTTAAAAAGGTAATGGGGAAACACTGAGTTTTGAGGTATTGTTAATAGAAGATGCTATGCCTCTCCCTGCCTGGCAGACTCTACTGGACTGAGTCTGCCAAGCTGTCTCCTTTTAACAGTTGCCCAAGCAAGTAACCAATGAGAACTTGCTTGTGTGTGTGTGTGTGTGTGTGTGTGTGTGTGTGTGTGTGTGTGTGTGGTGTGGTGTGGTGTGTGTGTGTGTGTGTTGCCAACTTCTCTAGCTCTTGACTTGGGTTTGGGTTTGTTGTTGATATGGGCTTGTATTGATATGCTAGTTAGATAACGCTAAGATTCTGACTACGTGAAACAAATTCCCCTTCCTAATAACTTAGATCAGTGGTTCCCACACTTCTTTGGCCTACCACCCCCTTTCCAGAAAAAATATTACTTAGCCCCTTGGAAATTAATTTTTTTTAAATTTTAATAGCAATTAATAGGAAAGATAAATGCACCTGTGGCCATCACCGCCCTCCTAGATCGCTGCAGCACCCACCAGGGGGCAGCAGTGCCCACTTTGGGAATCACTGGTTTAGATGTTTCACTAATTAGGAAAGGTACTCCAATCTTTGGTTTGAACTTATTAACAGGATTTATTTCTTACTTAACAAGGGGTTAGGAACAAGGAAGTAGGATTATGGGTTTGGGAAATATTAAGCTAGACCTAAATAAGCAGAGGTGAATTGAAATCAACTGAATGATAAATTTGGTAATAGGCTGGAGCTATCTTCTCCCTTTCACAATCCCAGGCTTAGGCCAGCCATGGCACAAGCCAAAAGATAGGGAAGGTTAGTGATATTCTTCTTGTTGGTTGTGATGCTATTTCTCTCAGCTCTATTATTTAGCAGGTAATTGATTTCTTATGGCAACTAGATATGGATGATGGATTGCAGGTCTGGGCCTATCCTCCCTCCAATCCACCCTCCTCCCAAGAAATTCTCCAAAGGAGACCCAGTGTGCTATTGCCCCTGGGTATTTATAGGGTGATTCCAACTGTCTTCTGGCCCTGGCTCACGCCACCCTGGGCACATTCCAAGGTCTTCAGACAACGTTCCTGTCACTCAAGGTGTCCTCCATCTTGTCCCAGAAGTTCTTTATTACAATACCCACATGTTGCATATGTGGTAATGAATATTCTTTTTCAGATATAGATTATATTTGGTGGCCTCTCATGTTTCTTCAAACTCAAAAATTTTATAATTCTCTGCTTCATAAGGAAGAATTATTTTGCATACCCTTTACCTCTCTGTCCATGAAATCATAAATTTAGGATTTTATTAACCTGATTCCTCAGGAAAGAAAAGAAAGGAGTTCTTCCACCCACTGCTCAAGACACCAAACTTGACAAAGAAAATTCTATGGGTAAAGATTCTTGCTCAGCACAAGAATCTTATATAGGCCCTAAGTTATAGGCCTGCTTTCTTATTAGCGTGCTGTCAGTCTGGCTCATGAGAAAAAAACACATAAGCAGCTGTTATTCTCATTATGCATTCTTTTAAAGGTATATACATTTTATTGATTTTAGTACCAGATTTACAGGTGTGTCAGTGTATGATATTATGTATTCCATGTGTTTATACATATACACACATATAAATAAACATTCCTGGCAAGTATTAACCTGGAAAGAAAATTCTAAAGCATGACATTACTAACACCATGGAAAAGTAATCACCATATTAATCATATTCTTTTTCCCCCCATGGTGCTGGCCCCATTTTTCGTCTATAAAGATTTAACCACTGGACACCACACCCCATCTAAATGTGACCTCTTTTTGCAGACAGGATTTGTTGGCTCAAGAGCACTGCTACTCCCAATGAAGCTTCACTCTGAGCCAACAATGTAACTAGCAGAGCTTTGAAATCACTATTGGATAGCACTAAATGAGGATAACAGAGTGAAGGCAACACTTCAGGGTGCAAGACAACAAAACTAGAAACCTTAGAGTCATTAAAAATGATGCCAGAAACTAAAAAAAAAAAATGAAAAGCAGGAGCATACAAAAGAGAAAGACCATCAAATTCATTAGTTATCACATCTGTACTAATAATCCCCAGAATATAGTGTTCTTACATTAACAATTTGATTTGTTAGTATTACATGACCTGGCTGCACACAACTTTTTAAAAGCATTGAGCAGACACTAATACATCTCTCAGATACAGCCAAGTTTATGATGGACAGATGACAGATGACTTAATGCCACAAACATTAAACAACAGCTTCCAAAAGTCTCTTGAAAAACACTTTTTGCCTTAAAAAAAAAAGAAAAGAAAAAAGGAAGAATCATAGGAAGCATAATACAGCCAGTAGACTACGCAGGCTTTCAGTTAATTCTAGACTAAGAAATCTGGGGGGAAAGAGTTTAAAAAGGATTTAAACAGGTCTATATTTCCATGATATCAGAGATTTTATAGCTCTTCATTACCTGACCCAATAAAGTAGCTAGCTCATCAGAATGAGACCTATGTCTGGAGTCTGTATACCTAAAAGAAGAGGAGCAATGAAGTTTTAAACAGGTGGTTCGATGGAACTTCTTTTTTAAGAAATATTTGAAAAACTGAAGAAAAAAATTCAATTTCCTATTGAAAAAAAGACTAAGGAAACTGCAATGGCAAGTAATTTATACCAGTTCATTCCCAGTGGAATTGGTCAAGATGAGAGTAGGTCTCAGAGCTCTAGAAGCCAAATACTTCCCAATTATACTAAAGAAACTGAAAGGAAGGGTGTTGAAATTCCCAAAGATAAGATTTGTTTCATCAGTTTGCATTTCTAGTTGATACATAGCCACTTAATAAAGAGCATGCAGTATTTTTTAGAGCTCTGGAATACTGATCCTGGTTTATCATTTATCTTTCTCTTAACTTTTTATATTTTTTCCTTACCTAAAATTGAAATTCAAAAACAGTTTTTTTCCTTTTATCTCCCATACCACCCATCGGTAACACACACACACACACACACACACACACACACACACACACACACACAAAACCATCAAAAAGAAAAACAAAAATCTTGGTAAAAACCTATAGAATAAAATAAAATAAATTCCTATATTGATCATATTTAAGTATATATGTATATACGTATATATATATATGTACATATATATATATTATTCAAGATGCAAAACAACAAAACTAGAAACCTGAGGTAATTAAAAATATTCGAGAAACAAACAAAAAGAACAGCAGAAGTGTACAAAAGGATATATAGGCAAAAGACAAAGGTCATCAAAGTCACTAGTTATCACACTACCATCCCCAGACTATATTTTTCTTTCATTTCCATATCAAATATATATTATGTATACATAATATATATATAAAATTGTACCTCAATTCTATCACTTCTCTGTCAGAAGATATTAATGATCCTGACATTGTCTTCCTTAATTGTGGTTTGTCATTATATCAATCAGAATTTGTAAACTTTTCTAAATTATTTGACTTTAAAATGCAATTGTTATATAAATGGTTCTCCTGGTTCTGCCCATTTCACTCTACATTAGTTTATACAGGCCATCCCAGTTTTCTCCCAAACCAATCCTTTTGTCAATTTTTATTGCACGATACTATTCTATACCCTAAATATTTTCAGCTATTTCTTAGTTGATACTAATGAATTATTTTCAATTTCTTATCATTTAGTTAGCTCTGCCTGTGACAATATCAACATTAATTTTAAATGGTTTTATATGTAGTAGTTCATAGATGTCTCCATTCACCCATTTCCTTATAGACCTCTATTGCCACCATACAACAACTCTGCCTCAATATTGCTTCTCACTTTTGATGTCTTTGTAGGCATAACACTTTTCCCCCTAAAGTTTCACATGAAGTAAAAAAGATAGAGATCAATGAAACAAAGAAATAAAAAATGTAATTTATTATGTCAACATATAATACAGTGTCTATATGAACAAAAATACAACTTAAACATGTCTCATAAATTCCATATAACTATTCTTTGTACATTAATTGTCAATGATAAAATGCATAGAGTTGTCAAGATTGCTAAAAAGTCTCTCTGTGATACTTGAAGCAGCTCAACAGTCAGTGACTTCCTGAAGGCCACAGTTTATGAAACTCCAAATGCCAGGTCACCTCACGACCCAGACCTGGACCTTTGAGTAATGATAAGTCTGGTCTCCTTTTATGACATAGGAACCATCTTCAAACTTCTCATTTGCTTAACCAAATAGTCAAAAATTCTCCCAGGTACTCTCAAATGCAAAATGACTGATTTATAAAGAGTTCACGAATATGGTTCCTGCAAACCCTTTATTATATGAACAGGTACCAAAACTGCTCTAGGAATGGAACCTGATGGCCATTCTTCAGAAGATGGCTGCTTGGGTAAAAGCAGCTAAGTTGGACCTCAAAGGAAGTTATGGGGAAAGTGGGGTAGTGGCAACAGATAGCAGCAGCTAAGGAAGTAAAGCCTAAGTAAAGGCCTTGAAAATGAGGAAACTTGTAGACTCTAAATTATCACTTTATTACAAATACTAATAATATGGAAATAGGTCTTGATTAGTGATACATGTAAAACCCTGTTAAATTGATCATTGGCTACGAGAGAGGGGAGATGTGATGAGGGGTGAAGGATCACTAGGGGCCTTGAGCCGGTACAAACCCAGCAGGAGATTGTTGTTGATTGTTGTGAATGAATGAGCAAACTCAGCTGGGAATGAACTTGCTTTAAGTTCAAATCCAAGCCCAAAGGCTGAGTGCCCAGTGAATCTCACTGCTAAGTGCTAGGCTCCTTTAGGAAGTCAGGTAGCCGGCCCCTCCCTGCTGAGGAAACAGCCTCCTAAAGGATAATGGCAGATGGGCAGGAAGTGGGTGTAGAGCTTCCTGCCCACAGCAATGGCGTTTAGTTCAAACCCTAACAGTTCAGAATTCTCTCCTTGTTGCTTGTCCTCCTCAACCTTTGGTGGTAAGGAATAATTACAGGATTCTTTGGTTGAAAGCTATGGGATTTATTGATAACTGGGGAAGGAATAAGACAAGGTAAGAGGGTTTGGTTTTAGCTAAAGTGTTGGTGTGGTTTGGCTGGCTAAAGCTGGCAAAGATCCTAAGAAGGTCTTGGCTGGCTGAGGGCTGATAGCCCTCAGTCAAAGCTAGCAGTCTCTGGTTAGGTAATTGACCAGGTCTATTGGCTAATCTTGTTGATAATGGAAATAGATATTGTTGAGTTGCTTTTTAAAAAAAGATTTAAGCTATTCTAGTTTCCTACCCATGATCCACCTCCTTCAACCCTTTTCACTCCCACCACCTGGGCCCAGGGAAAGGGGTAAATGAGTGGTCAGGGTGAAGTGATGGGAAAAAAGAACCCAGGCTTGGGTTTCCAGGGGTTTTTATATTCTCAGTTCAACTGCCAGTTGGCACCTGGCACATGGCGCATGCCATCATCAACATTCCATCCAGGGCAACAGACAGGATTGCCTAAGCCAAACATGGCAATGCTAAACCTGCATTACAGAAAGAGGAGGGGATGGAAAGAATATGAATCATACAACCATAGAAAACAATTCTACATTAATTAATTCATTAGAATTTAAATATAATAATACAACAAACTTTTATGATACATGTAAAACTTCAAAACTTCTGAAATGTATCATAGGTCTTGATCAATGATACATGTAAAACCTAGTGGAATTGCAAGTCAGCTATGGGGGACCAAAGGGGTTTGAGGAAAAGGAAAGAACATGAATCATGTAACCATGGGAAAATATTCTAAATAAAATAAATTAATTAAAAAAAGAAGTTTTGAAGCACTGAAAATCAAATTCCCTCTGACAAAGTGAAAAGTATGGTAAGGTTGTGATACATATCATAATTGGCTATATACATAAGGATTGATTTTGATTCATTTGATTGGTTGGTCACAATAGATATAATGCCCTCATTCCAAATAGATATCACATACTTCCTGGAATATGTTCATCTTGCTTTGGAAACCATTGTTCTAGAGAACTAGTTTTTCATTTATTAATTGTTGATGGAAATTTCAGTCTGGATTTTGATCTACATATAACTTTGTAGACAATGTCATCCAATCCATACATTTTATAGTTCAGGAAATGGAAATGAATGCCTTTCCTAAGGACACAATTAGTTAGTGGCAGAGCTGAGACTACAACTGATTCCAAATTCATTTCATTGTTTTTTATGTTAAAAATTGAAAATTTAGTACCAAATAAAACAAGTATTTGACTTATAATGAACACAGAAAATATGGATTATTAATGAAACTATTGTCTCTATTATAATACATATCATTTTCTTTTTAAAATGGGAATGAAGGAAACAAGGATTTATTCAAACCCCCATGTGCTAGAACTGTACTAAGAACTTTACAAATATTATTTCATATGACCCTCACAACAGTCTTGGAATGTAAATACTTTTATTACCTCCATTTTATGGTTGAATTAACTGAGGAAAGTGTCTGAGGCCAGATTTAAACTCAGGCTTTCTTGACTCTGTAAAATATGTAATAAATTCAACATATGGTTTTCAAAGACATGCTATAAATATTTTCATACACATGGATCCTTTTTCCTGCTTTCTCTGTTCCCTTTTAGACTTCCTTATGTTCTGCATATTAAAATTAATTTACACATTAAAATAATAATATTAGCAGCTAGGTAGGTCAGTGGATATTGCATTGCGACTGCCATCAGAAAGATCTGAGTTAGAGCCAGGTTAAAATGGCGGCAGAGTAAAAAGCAGCTGCTTGATCTCTCCTAACCCACGCACATAGGACTCCTCAAGAAGACATAAAAACTAATCCAGAGGAAAGAAGGGACACCACAACAGGGCACAGCATAGAAGGTACGTGGAATCGGGGCATTTCCATGCTATAAAGGGGTGAAACAGCTCTCATGAAAACACGAGCGGAGAAATTCCCTCCCATACCTCACACCACCTACAACGCCAAAGCCAGCTCACAAGAGTTAGAGCAAGCTTGGGGCACCCATTAAGTCACTGGAAGCTCACCAGGGATTGTTCCTGAGACCAGCAAGACTTAAGAACCCCCAAAAGGCTAAAGAATTCATGGACTCTAAACACAGACCCAGAGCCCAGGCTCAGGTGAAGGGGCTGACACAAGCATGGGCTAAAGCGAGAACAAAGGGGCTGATTCTGAGTGCAGGAGTGGACCTTGAGTGGGGACCCAGTGCAGAGAGGTGCTTGACTGTGGAAGCAGCTCCCTGAGACTGTTAAAGGAGCTTCAGGCAGAAGAACGAGCAAGGAGACCACCAGGAGGCTTGACCCAGAACAACTAGAATTGAGACCTCAGGAGCCTAAAGAGCGCAGACAGATCCTGGGCATGAGCATAAAGCTGAGAAGGAATACAGCTTACAATGGCAAGCCAGAATCATCAGAAAAATCAGAAGAAAAAGATGAAGAAGAAAAATCCTTTAACACTCGACAATTTCTACACAGAAAAAATCCAGACAACAGAGCAAATAAACAAGTAACCATATCCAAACCTTCCCAAAACAATGAAAATGGGTCACAAGGTCGTGAAGAGTTCAAATCTGAGATCATGAGAAAGATGGAAGAGATCTGGCAAGAAAATAACAGTTTAAAAGGCAGAATTTCACAATTAGAAAGTGAGGCAAGTAAATCAAAGACCAGAAATGACCAGATTGAAAAGGAAAACCAGTCTCTAAAGGCTAGAATTGGGCAATGAGAAAAAGATGCCCCCAAATCAAAAGAATTAATAAGCAAATTGGAGACCAAAATCAAAAAGCTGCAAAACAGGTCAGAAAAAATTGAAAAGGAAAATCAAAAGCTTATAGGAGAAAACCAGTCTCTAAAGACAAGAATTGGGCAAGTAGAAGCTAATGATCTATCAAGACAGCAACAACAAATAAAACAAAGTCAAGAGACTGATAAAATAGAAGGAAAGATGAAATATCTCAATGAGAAAGTGACAGACCAAGAAAACAGGTCTAGAAGAGACAATCTGAGAATCATTGGTCTTCCTGAAAAAGCAGAAATTAATAGAAATTTGGACTCCATACTAAAAGAAATTATTTAGCAAAATTGTCCTGAAGTTCTACAACAAGAGGGCAATATAGACATTGAAAGGATCCATAGATCACCCTTTACACTAGACCCAGAAAAGACAACCCCCAGGAAAATAATAGCCAAATTCAAGAGCTTCCAAGTAAAAGAAAAAATTTTATAAGAAGCCAGAAAGAGACAGATGTCAAGGAGCACCAATCAGGATCACACAGGATCTGGCAGCCTCCACACTAAAAGACCAAAAGGCTTGGAATATGATATTCAGAAAGGCAAGAGAACTGGATCTACAACCAAGGATCACATACCCATCAAAACTGACTATATTCTTCCAGGGGAAAGTTTGGGCATTCAACAAGATAGAAGATTTCCAAGTATTTGCACAGAAAAGACCAGGACTAAATGGAAAATTCGATATCCCACCACAAAAATCAAGATAAACATGAAAAGATAAATAAGAAACATAAGGGAAAGTAAGAAAACTCATATTTTTTTTAAATTTGCCTCTTTAAAGGCTTCAATAAGATCTAATTATCTGTATTTCTATGTGGAGAAATTTTATGTATAATTCTCTGTAGTGAACTCTGGTCACCATTATAGTATTCACTATTATAATAATTAGAAGAATTATTCATAGGGAGAGGTTGGAATACTAAATGGTCTTAGATGATATGGGTGAGTGGGAAAAAGAGGGGTGAATAGGAGAGGACACGAAGAGAATCTTTAAGGAATAAGAAAAATAAGATATTCTATTACACACAAAGAGGGCATAGGAAGGGGAAGGGATGAATACTATTATAAGGAGAGGAAGAGAGCATTAAGAGGTAATATTTAAACCTACTCTCAGTGTAATTAACCCTGAGAGGGAAGAGCAGCTATACTCTTTGGGATATAAAACTCTATCTAACCCTACTGAGAAAGTCAGAAGGGATAAACCAAGGGGAGCAGGGGAGTGGGGAGGTCAAAAAAGGGAGGGGAAAAGAAGGGGGAGGGAATTCATTAGGCCTTAAAAATAAAAAGAGGGGAATAATAAGGGAGGGGGAAAAAGGAAAGTAAATTAAGGGAGGGGACAATGGTTACTGGCTTAAAGCAAACAACTGGTTTAAAAGGAAATAGTGTAAGAAGAAGAGGTAGAAGTAGGGGAGGACACCAAAATGTTGGCGAATACACAACTGATAATTATAACTCTGAATGTGAATGGGATGGACTCTCACATAAAACAGAAGCAAATAGCAGAGTGGATTAGAAACCAAAATCCCACCATATGTTATCTACAAGAAACACATATGAGGCTGGTGGACATTCACAAGTTTAAGGTTCAGGGCTTGAACAAAATCTTTTGAGCGTCAAATGAGAAAAAGAAGGCAGGAGTGGCTATTGTGATTTCTGACAAAGCCAAAGTAAAAATAGATACGATTAAAAAAGACAGGGAAGGTCATTACATCCTGATTAAAGGCAGTATAAACAATGAGGAAATAACACTGCTCAATATGTATGCACCAAGTGGCATAGCATCCAAATTCATAAAGGAGAAACTGGAAGAGCTCAAGAAGGAAATAGATAGTAAAACCATAATAGTGGGAGATCTAAATATTCCTCTTTCAGATCTAAATAAATCAAAACAAAAAATAGAAAGAGGTAAGAGAGGTGAATGAAGTCCTAGAAAAATTAGATTTAAATGACATGTGGAGAAAAATAAATAGGGACAAAAAGGAATACACCTTCTTCTCAGCTGCACATGGTACATTCACAAAGATTGACCATGTTATAGGGCATAGAATCATTGCAAACAAATGCAAAAGAGCAGAAATAATAAATGTACTCTTCTCAGATCATAATGCAATAAAAATAATAATTAGTAAGGGCACCTGGACAGACAAATCAAAAACTAATTGGAAATTAAATAATATAATTCTCCAAAACCAGCTAGTCAAAGAAGAAATCATAGAAACAATCAACAATTTCATTGAAGAGAATGACAATGATGTGACATCCTACCAAACTCTGTGGGATGCAGCCAAGGCAGTACTCAGGGCCAAATTTATATCCTTGAGTGCATATATTAACAAATTAGGGAAGGCAGAGATTAACAAATTGGACATGCAACTCAAAAAATTAGAAAGTGAGCAAATTAAAAATCCCCAGATGAAAACTAAATTAGAAATGCTAAAAATCAAGGGAGAAATTAATAAAATCGAAAGTAAAAGAACTATTGAAGTAATAAATAAGACTAGAAGCTGGTATTTTGAAAAAACAGATAAAATAGACAAAATACTGGTCAATATAATAGAAAAAAGGAAAGACGAAATCCAAATTGACAGTATCAAAGATGAAAAGGGAGACCTTACCTCTAATGAAGGGGAAATTAAGGCAATCATTAAAAACTCTTTTGCCCAATTATATGGCAATAAATATAGCAATCTAGGAGATAAGGATGAATATTTATAAAAATATAAATTGCCTAGATTAACAGCAGAAGAAATAGAATACTTAAATAATCCAATATCAGAAAAAGAAATTGAACAAGCCATCAAAGAACTCCCTAAGAAAAAGTAGCCAGAACCTGATGGATTCATAAATGAATTCTATCAGACATTCAAAGAACAACTAATCCCAATACTACACAAATTATTTGATATAATAAGCAAAGGAGTCCTACCAAATTCCTTCTGTGACGCAAATATGGTACTGATTCCAAAACGAGGTAGATCAAAAACAGAGAATGAAAACTACAGACCAATCTCCCTAATGAACATAGATGCAAAAATCTTAAATAGAATACTAGCAAAGAGACTCCAGCAAGTGATCAAGAGGATCATCCACCATGATCAGGTGGGATTTATACCAGGAATGCAAGGATGGTTCAATATTAGGAAAACCATTCACATTATTGACCATATCAACAATCTAACAAACAAAAATCACATGATTATCTCAATAGATGCTGAAAAAGCCTTTGACAAAATACAGCACCCATTCCTATTGAAAACACTGGAAAGTATAGGAATAGAAGGACCTTTCCTAAAAATAATAAACAGTATATACCTAAAACCATCAACAAGCATCATCTGCAATGGGGGGGATAAATTAGAAGCCTTTCCAATAAGATCAGGAGTGAAACAAGGATGCCCATTATCTCCTCTATTATTTAACATTGTACTAGAAACACAAACAGTAGCAATTAGAGAAGAAAAAGAAATTGAAGGGATCAAAACAGTCAATCAGGATACAAAGCTATCACTCTTTGCAGATGATATGATGGTCTACTTAAAAAATCCTATAGAATCAACTAAGAAGCTTGTAGAAGTAATCAACAACTTTAGCAAAGTTGCAGGATACAAAATAAATGCACTTAAATCATCAGCATTTCTATACATTTCCAACACATCACAGCAGCAAGAGGTAGAAAGAGAAACACCATTTAAAATTACCCTAGATAATATAAATACTTAGGAATCTATCTACCAAAACAAACACAAGAATTATACCAAAACAACTACAAAACACTTTCCAAACAATTAAAACTAGATCGAAAGAATTGGAAAAACATTGATTGCTCATGGGTAGGATGAGCTAACATAATAAAAATGACCATTCTACCCAAATTAATTTACCTATTTAGCGCCATACCTATCAAACTACCAAAAAACTTTTTCACTGAATTAGTAAAAACTATAACAAAGTTCATTTGGAATAACAAAAGATCAAGAATATCAAGGGAAATAATGGAAAAAAATGTGAAGGAAGGTGACCTAGCAGTACCAGATATTAAACTATACTATAAAGCAGCAGTCATCAAAGCAGTGTGGTACTGGCTAAGAGACAGAAGGGAGGATCAGTGGAATAGACTTGGAGTAAGTGACATCAGCAAGACAGTATATGATAAACCCAAAGAGCCCAATTTTGGGGACAAAAATGCACTATTTGACAAAAACTGCTGGGAAATTTGGAAAACAATATGGGAGAGATTAGGTTTAGATCAATACCTCACCAAGATAACCCTACACAAAGATAAATTCAGAATGGGTGAATGACTTGAATATAAAGAGGGAAACTATAAATAAGTTAAGTGAACACAGAATAGTATACTTGTCAGATCTCTGGAAAAAGAAAGATTTTAAAACCAAGCAAGAGTTAGAGAAAATTACAAAATGTAAAATAAATTATTTTGATTATATAAAACTAAAAAGCTTTTGTACAAACCAAAACAATGTAGCCAAGATCAGAAGGGAAATGACAAATTAGGAAAAAATCTTTATAACAAAAAACTCTGTCAAGGGTCTAATTACTCAAATATACAAGGAGTTAAATCAGTTGTATAAAAAAAATCAAGCCATTCCCCAATTGATAAATGGGCAAGAGACATGAATAGTCATCTTTCAGATAAAGAAATCAAAACTATCAATAAGCACATGAGAAAGTGCTCTAAATCTCTAATAATTAGAGAAATTGAAATCAAAACAACTCTGAGGTATCACCTCACACCTAGTAGAATGGCTAAAATGAAAGAAGGGGAGAATAATGAATGTTGGAGGGGATGTGGCAAAATTGGGACATTAATGCATTGCTGGTGGAGTTGTGAACTGATGCAAGCATTCTGGATGTCAATTTGGAACTATGCTCAAAGGGCTATCAAAGAATGCCTGCCTTTGATCCAGCCATACCATTGTTGGGTTTGTACCCCAAAGAGATCATAGATAAACAGACTTGCATGAAAATATTTTATAGCCATGCTTTTTGTGGTGGCAAAAAACTGGAAAATGAGGGCATGCCCTTCAATTGGGGAATGGCTGAACAAATTGTGGTATATGCTGGTGATGGAATACTATTGTGCTAAAAGGAATAATAAACTGGAGGAATTCCATGTGAACTGGAAAGACCTCCAGAACAGATGTAGAGTGAAAGGAGCAGAGCCAGAAGAACACTGTACACAGAGACTGATATACTGTGGTAAAATAGAATGCAATGGACTTCTGAACTAGCAGCAATGCAATGACCCAGGACAATTCTGGGGGACTTATGGTAAAGAGTGCTACCCACTTTCAGAGGAAGAACTGCAGGAGAGGAAACACAGAAGAAAATCAACTGCTTGAATACATGGGTTGATGAGGACATGATTGGGCATCAAAACTACCACAGCAATGCAACTACCAACAATTTGGAAATAGGTCTTGATTAATGACACATGTTAAAACCAGTAGAAATGCATATCGGCCAGTGGGGGGGGAGGTCGGGTGGTGAAGGGGAATGTAAGAGCATAAATCATGTCACCATGTTAACTTTTCTAAAGTATAATTAATAAATGTTAAAAAAAAAAAAAGAAAGATCTGAGTTCAAATATGGCCTCACACACTTGGTAAGCTATGTGACCCCGAGCCAAGTCACTTTAACCTCCTGTTGTTTCAGTTTCCTCATCTGTAAATGAGGATAATAACAGTACCTATCTCCTAGTGTTGTTCTGAGGTTCAAATGAGATAATTATAAAGCACCTAGCAGAGTGTCTGGCATTTAGCAAGTGCTGTATTTACATTAACTATTTTTATTATTACTATTATTTTGGAACCATGCTTTTAATTCCCCTGTCCCTCCCCCTTAAAATTCTCCTACATAGGAAGAGGATCAGATAAAATTTTTGTAACAAATATACATAATCAATAAAGTCAATTACCCAAAATACATGCATTGTTCTGCTGCTTGGGTCTATCATCTTTGGAAGTTGGTAGGATGCTTGACCAACAGCTTGGAATAAGGATTGTTCATTAGCTTTTTAAGGTTTGTTTTACTTTATTTTCTTGACAATACTTTTCAACACTTGTTTCTGCTAACAGCACTAAAAAGCAAGGGAATAAGTGGATCATTCATTAATTTCATTAAGTTAAACCCAACAATAGATAAATGGCAAATGCGTATAAATAGTTCTCAAAGGAAGAAATCTGTACTATAAACAATCATATAAAAATAGCAAATCACTAATAAAAATGCAATTTAATGCAACTCTGAAAGTCCACCTTATGGCCATTAGAATTGTGAAACTAATTGTTTTCAAGGAGATATGGAAGGAAAGGCATGTTATTGCATTGTTGATAGAGCTACAAATTGATCCAGCCATTCTGGAGAAATTTGGAACCCACACTAAAAAGTCAGTAAACTGTACAAACCACTTGACCCAATGATGCCACTACTTTGGCTATCACCTAAAGGGATAAAGTGGGGATAAAAGCAACTCCTAAGTACAAAAATATTTTTAGTATCTCTTTTTTTTGCAACTACTGATATTTATATGTTTTTTTTATTATTTTTGTTATTATTATGGTCTATTATGTTTTTAGTTTTCCTTATATTGAACCAAATCTGCATTCTTGATGTAAATCCAAGTTGTTCATAGAGTATAATTTTTAACACGTTATTGTAGCCTCCTTACTAATATTATATTTACTGTCTTACATCAATATTTATTATGGATTCTTAAAGAAGCCTGGTTTTGAAGGGATACTTGTTTCTTTGTCTATTAGAGTGTAAACATTTCATCACCAAATTCTCAAATGTATTTACATTACTTATTTTATTTTGACTTCTAATTTTTGCATTTCAAAGTTCTTTTCTGTTCAAGGATTATTTTCAGTTTTACAGGGTAAGTTTTTCATGTTTGTAAGCCTATCTTTTACCTTTTAGAATATCATATTCCAAGATCCCCTTTTATTATTTAGGGAGTTGCCATGTCTCTCTAACTGTTAATGTGTAAACTGAAGATATCAAACATGATGTCTGTTGACCACAACACTCCTGAGTGTTGCCTTAACCAAATAGAGAAATATTTAATGAATAAATAAATATGCAACAAAACATAGGTATTTTTAATTTTAAAACTATTGATATCAGGCCCATAGAGATCTTTATCATTTATGGATTGTTGCTGAGGCTGAATTGTGTTGGACTCTTCATGACCCTGTGGACCACAGGATTTTCTTGGTAAAGATACTGGAGTTGGTTGCCATTTTCTTTTCCAGTTTTATTGCAAGCAGAGATTAAGTGATTTGCCCAGGATCATATTGCTAGTAAGAATCTGAGGACACATTTGAACCCTGGTCTTTCTAACGCCAAGCCTGGTGCTCTATCCATTCTACCACCTAGTGGCCCCTATGTATTGGATTAGTGTCCTCTATTTCAATCTGAGTTCAATACTCTAGATGGACTTTTCTTTCTGGCTGCTTACAATTTATATTTTTTCTTTATCTTTAAGCTCTGAATTTTTGTTATAGGGTTTCTAGTACTTACCATTTGGGGAATCATTTCAGTAGATGATTACTGAATTATTTCTATTTTCACAATGTGAAATTATTCTAACAGATCTAGGCTGCTTTAATTTATGATATTTTAAAAAATATACCATCCAAGCTCTTTGTTATTATTGTTCTTTTGGGTTCCTGATATTCAAATAGTCTGATGATTCTTGTTGGTTTTTTTTAAACCCTTAACTTCTGTGTATTGGTTCCTAGATGGAAGAGTGGTAAGGATGGGCAATGGGGGTCAAGTGACTTCCCAGGGTCACACAGTTGGGAAGTGTCTGAGACCGGATTTGAACCTAGGACCTCCTGTCTCTAGGCCTGACTCTCAATCCACTGAGCTACCCAGCTGCCCCTAGTCTGATGATTCTTAGATTGTTTATCTTTGACCTGCTTTCCAGCTTGGTTATCTTTTATAAAATGTGCTTTATACTTTATTCTTTTTTTTGAGGGTGTATTGATTTTATTTTTTTTTGTTTTCTCATGGAATCATTGCTATCTGTTTGGTTAATTCTAATTTTGAAGGAGTCTGATTATTAATTAAGGTTTACCACCTTTTTTTTTAAATCAATTATTCTTTCCTCGTGAGCTCTCATCTAACATTACCTTTTATATGAATAAAAATATTTGCCAGGAACTCTTATAGTCCTTAAGGTAAGGTCATTGCTTTCTTTGAGATTCTACTTAGGATTTGTAGAATTGATTTCTTCCTCTTGATCTACCTCTTGGGATTCTTTCAATCCATATGATGTCTTCATTGTGATTGACATTATCTTGTTTATTCATATCTTCTCCTTAGCTGCTAGATTTTGGATTTGTGCTTGGTTCAGATTCTGTTTCTTCCCATACTCTTGAATAATGTGGGCAGGACTTGGCCCTGAATGAAGTAGCTAAAAATAGGTTTTCCCTCTGCAGAGTTTTGCTTCAGGCCTTTACTAACTGAGGTTTTTGGAAGAGTTCTCTTCTTGTTTCCCTCTCCTTATACAGTTATGTACTCAGAGTTTTCTCCATCACTTTCTTTGCCACTCCTGACAGGTATCAACTAAATATAGATAGTTGTACTTATAGCAGGGCTTTTACAAGACCGCAGGATGCTTTGCTTCTGAAGTGAAGTACTACCCCGGCCCTTTATCATGCAATGGTTTATAATGTGTCTCAGGAATTTGCACAAAGAGCAGCCTGAACAGTTGTCTGGTCCTTTCTCTTGATATAGATCACTTGTAGATTGCCTGAACATGGTACTACTGTTACTGATAATTGGCAATGATCTGACTCTTTCTTAGCCCTTTCTCTAGCTGTGGCTTAGGAGTAATTTTCCAGACTATAAATTGGGCACTGCTCTGTCCCTATTCTTGAGTGGCTTAGATACAAGCTCCTTATATGCTAGTTTGGCCATTTTTTCCTGATGTGAGCCCAGGCTTCATGCCTCCATGGTGCAAAATTACCATATCATGAAGAGCACTGGCCATAAAACTCTCTTCCCTTCTGGCTCACTCTCCAGTTTCTTTTATCTCAACACCAACTGTTTTCCCTATCTCCCCACCACCCCTGATCCCCATGTAGTACTTCTGAACATTCAAATATAAGTTCTTTGAGAATAAGGACTATAATGTTTTTAATCTTTATGTTCCCAGTGTTTAAAAGAAAAATTATCTTTCTATCCATTTGCCTCCTTTCAGAGCCTTTGTAACTTTTTGACAGTTATGACATAAGAATGAAGAATCTTATACCTATTTCTCTTTAGTTTTCTATATATTGTTCCTTCTGGTGAATTCTTCAAGCTTTATTAGGTTATTTGTAGAGCAACAAATTTTATTTAATTAGATAGACAGATAGGCAGTTACGTGTGTGTGTAAAATCTTAAAAAAAAAATCTTCCAGAATCTGCATAATTCTCCTTGACTCATATTAATGCAACACTAACCTTATAGCTTACTGAAACCTCACAATGTCCCCCACCCCTGTTATTCATGTAATGCAAAGTGGCTAACAGAAACTTTTTGCTTCTGTAATTTCTAATGGTCACAAAAAGTCAGTTAAACATCTTAGACTCTTCAGAAAGTCAGTTAGAACTTAAAGCTATAAATTGAGGTGAAGTTCCAACTGACGGGGCTTTTGCCTTCTAGCTTTTGCTGTGGCTGGAGGCTTTTGCTTTGGCTTAACCTGTTGGCTTTGGCCTAATTGCTTCGGTCTTGGCCTGTGCTTATTTTGTCTTGGGAAATTTAAACCTATCTCATTTTCTCTGGACCTCTCCCTGATCTCCTATCTCCATCCCTCCCCTTCCCTGAATTTCCTTTGGGTCCTGGTGGAAGGGAGGGCTTGGTGAGTAGACATTGTGGGTTTAGTTTCTATAGGCTAGTAGGGTATTCTCAAATAAGTTACCCCTAGTTTTAATGATTTGATAGAGACCTTACTTAAAAGGCAGTCAAATCTTCCTGACTGGGAGAGCCCGACTTTCTGTCTAAACCTCTCTGCAAACCATCCCCCACCCATCACCCCTCTCCTTAGCAGCTGTTAGAAACCCTGAACCCCTTTCCCCTTCTGACTGACCCTGGTATTAATAAATCCCCTTGTTACCTATTCAAACCCTGTGGTGAGTCATTGTGTCGAAAATTAAGACAAGGGCTCAAGGAGAAGGAATCATTTTCTTTTATTTCTTGAAAGAACTGGGGGCATCCATCTTGGCAGGAAGTACCTACCTCAAGACTTCCTCCAGCCATCAGTTTGACTTGCAGGGAGGGGCCCTCTCAACTCATGCCTCAAGAGACTTTGAAACTAAGGAGAGAAACCCTCCAGGCAAAACCTAAATATTTCTTACTGGCCCTAATTTCCTCCCTCTATCATCTGTCTCAAACCTCTGGGAATAAACCTGTTTGAGCTGCCCTCTCCTATATACCCCATTTCCTTTATCCCCTACATACCTTCCCATACCTTCATTCCTCCTCCAATCACCCTATAATCACCTAATATCCCCTTTATCCTTCCTCACACCCAAATTGCGTTCTTTGACCCACTCAGCTTATTTACTTATTCTTAATAACATTCACCATTCTTTTCTTCCTAAGATTTTTGCTTAGGACTTGGGGGTTGTTGGTTATTCCATGCAGGTCTAAGTTATTGCCTCCATGGTCCTATTTCTTATAGTTGAACTCCTTTTATAAGTTAAAATTAAATGCTTTTCTTCAGGTAATATTTGCAAAGAACTTAGCACAATGCTTGTCATATAGTAGACAGTATATAGAAATGCTTATTAACCTTTCATCTTCTATTCCTCTTCTCTTTTGCTGATGTCTGCCATTATTCTAGTCTCCAACAGATGATGCTGTTTCTTACTCTCCAAAGGACACAGTTTCATGCAGCTGACCTTTAGAGTTATTAACCTAGTTCCTTTGCTGACACAATTATAACACTTTTATAGTTCTGGGACTTCTACAATCTGGTGTGTGTGTGTGTGTGTGTGTGTGTGTGTGTGTGTGTGTGTGTGTGTGTGACTGATGTCAATAATTCTCACTGAATTTTGCAATTTAATGGAACATTTATGGTTTGTTGTTTTTTTGGGTATTTAAATATTCCATCTTCTTCAGTGGAAGAGGAAATGATTATTCAAATTTGATAATTCTATTCATATAGTTTCTCAATTTGTTTTGGAAAATAAATTCTTAGGTATTTCATTCTGCCTATGGCTAATTTCAATGGGTATCTTTTATTGTCTCTCCTTTTTTAAAGTTTTTTTTTCTTTTTTACTCAATTACATGTAAAAATAGTTTCTAACATTTAAAAAGAATTTCGAATCTTGAATTCCCTCCTTTCTTCCCTTTCCCCACCCCTGCTGAGATAATAAGCAATCTGACATTTATTTTTCATGTGCATTCATGTAAAGTAAATTTCCATATTAATCCTCTGTGTGGAAAGAGACTCAAACAAAAAAATTAGAAAATGAAAAAAGTTTGCTTTGGCAAAAATTCAAACTTCATCAGTTCTTTCTCTTTTTTCCTATTGTCTTAATTTTGCTCTGTTATTCATTGTTGGAAGTCATTAGCTCCCCTTTGTTCAATTCTAATCCTTAATGAATTATTTTTTTCTATGATTTTTGAAGCTCTTTTTCCAGTTAAATTATTTCTTTTTCATAGTTTTCTTGATTTTCTTTTTCCCTTATCCTCAACGTCTCTCATTTGTTTTTTATATTGTTCTAAGAAATTCCAGAAACTCTTTTTGAGCTTATAACCATTTGGCATTTTTCTTTGCTATTTTAGAAATATATGTTTTAACTTTACTTTCCTACAGATATGAACCCAGTCTTCTTTGTCCCCATAATAATTGTGTAAATTTGTGTTCTTTCTCTTTAGCCATTTTTTTCAAATCTTAATGGCTTACCTGTTAGTTTTATAGTTGAAATAGGTTCTGTTCACAGGGTGTTGGGGAAATGATGCCTCAGATTTCAGGGTTTTTTGTGTTTGATGTTTCCTGAACTCTACTTAGTTCTTTCAATTTCTACAATCCAGGGGCAGAGGAAGTCCCTGCTACCCTAGGCTTAAATGTTGTCTGCACCTGACCTCAGTTGCTTCAACTAGAGTCTGCTACCACCAGTAGTTCTGCCACTGCAAGCAAACAGCTTACTTTCCCCCTGGCTTGGCAGTCAGGTATTTGACCTTCCTGTCAGTGACCATAGTTAGCAGGACCTCAGGCCCTTAGCAACTGCACTCTCTGGTGTGTGTTTCCTCTTTGCTCTTGATCTATTGAATCCATAAGCCAGCACAAAGCCTGTGTATGGTCAGTATGCCTGGGCCCATGAAGTTCTTCACTGTTTGTTGACTCCACCAATATCCCTCACCAGGATATAGCCTCTAAAGTTAAACAGACAAGGTGACAGTGCTCCCTGACCCAGGGCTTTCGGTTTGTTGATTTTTCCTTATTTGTTCCTGGATGCTAGAACCACCAGACCAGAGATGTCAGAGAGCCCTCTTCTAACTTATCACTAGTTGCTGTATTTCACTCCTGACTCTTTGTTTTTGCCATCTTTAGCATTGATTCTGTGGACTTATTTCTGGTCGTATATGGAAGATTTTGTAGTTTTATTCCCTTTTCCCACAATTCCTTGATCTTTCTTTGAAATGACATTTTATTTTTTATCATGAGTCCTTTAGGATTATTTTGGATCATTGGATTCCTAAGAAGAGTTAAGTTATTCATAGTTGTTTATCATGTTCACAGTACTGCCATCACTGTACAATTTTCCCCTGAGTCTTCTTACTTCACTCCATTTCTATTCATGAAATTATTTTCAGGTTTTTTCTGAGCTTCTTCTGCTTATCATTTCTTAGAGCACAACAATATTCTATTACAATCACATACTACAACTTATTCATCCATTCCCTCACTTTCCAAATCTCTGCTCCCACAAAAAAAGCTTCTTTAAATATTTTTGTGTCTATAGGTCCTTCCCTTTTTTAAAATCTCTTTGGGATACAAACATAGTATTGGTATTGCTGTCCTTTAGGCATAGTTCCAAATTGTTCTACAGACTGGTTTAATTAGTTCACAATCACCACATTAGTACATTAATATATCAGTTTTCTCACATCCCTTCCAAATGTTGTCATTTTCCTTTTTTGTAATAATAGCCAATTTGATAGGTCAGAGTTGTTTTAATTCGCATTTCCCCAATTAATGATGATTTAGAGCATTTTTTCACATGACTAGAGAGAGCTTTAAGTACTTTGTCGGAGAACTGACTGTTCCTTTGACAATTTATCTATTGGGGAATTACTTGTGTTCTTATATATTTGACTCATTTATTTATTTGAGAAATGAAGCCTTGATTAGAGAGACTTGTAAAAAATGTTCACCATTATTACCTATTATCCTCCATCCTATTTCCCCTCTTCATTTATCTTTTTCTCTCACCTTACATTGTCTCTCCTCAAAAGTATTTAGTTTTTGACCAACACCCCACATCCAATTTGCCCTCTTTTATATCAGTCTCATGCCTTCTCTTATCCCCATCTCTTCCTACTTTCCAAAAGGGCAAGACAGATTTCTATGTCCAATTGATTGTATGTGTTCTTCCCTCTTTGAGCTAATTCTGATGAGAGTAAAGTTCAAGTACACTCTCCTCTGCATCCCCATCTTCCCCTCCACTGTAAAAGTTCTCCCATGCTTCATTTATGTGAGATAATTTAACCCATTCTATTTTCTCCTTCCCCCTTCTTCCAGTACTTCATTTTTCTCACCCCTTAATTTAATTTCTTTTAGATATCATCCTGTTATATTAAACTCACACCATTGCTATTGTAGTATACTGCTTCTAACTCCTGTAATAATGATAAAGTTCTTAGGAGTTACAAGAATCATTTTCCCATAATGGTAAACACCTTAATTTTATTGAATGTCTTTTGATTTTTCTTTCCTGTTTATCTTTCTAAGTTTCTTTTGAGTCCTGTATTTGAGAATCAAATTTTCCATTCATCTCTGGTCTTTTCATCAGGAATGTTTGAAAGTTCTCTATTTCATTGAATACCCACTTTTCTTAATATTCATTTTTTTATATTTTACAACCCGTGTTCTCTCTTTCCTTCCTACTCCTTCCCCTTCCATGAGAATGTAGGTTATATGATATAGATTGTACAAATATTATCATATGATACATATTTCTATGTTCATTATGTTGTGAAAGAAGATACATATTAATTACACTAGACAAAAAATTTTGTAGGAAATAAAGTAAAGAATGATAGGTTTCAACTTGCATTTGGACTCATTCTGTTCAATCTGGGGTGGTAGATATCCCTTTTTTTATTGCATCACTTGAAATTGTCCTGGATCTTTCCCTTGGTGATAATAATTAAATCATTCACAGTTGGGCATCATACATTATTGTTGTTAATGTGTACAACTTTCTCCTGGTTCCAAATGTTTGACTTTGCATCACTTGATGTCTTTCCAGGTTTGTGTGTGTGTGTGTGTGTGTGTGTGTGTGTGTGTGTGTGTGTGTGTATGAGAGAGAGAGAGAGAGAGAGAGAGAGAGAGAGAGAGAGAGCAAAGAGGGAGAGAGAAGAGAGAGCCAGAGATACACAGAGACAGAGACACAGAGAGAGACAGAGAGAGAGACAGAGAGAGAGAAGAGAGAGAGAGAGAGAGAGAGAGAGAGAGAGAGAGAGAGAGAGAGATCATCCTGTTTGTCATTTCAAGTATATGGAACAACTTGTTCAGCTATTCCTCAAAATGATGCATATGCCTTAAGTTTCCAGTTCTTTTTCACCACAAAAAGAGCTGCAATAAGTGTTTTTATACAAATAGGTTATTTTACCCTATCTTTAATCTCTTTGGGATACAGACCTAGAAGTGGTATTTCTGGGTCAAAGGGAATACACAGTTTGATGGCCCTTTAGTTCCAAATCACTCTCTAAAATGATAATATCAGTTCACAGCTCCACAGTGTATGTCCTAATTTTTCCACATCCCCTCCAGCATTTATGATTTTCTTTTTTTGTCATGATAGCCAATTTTATGGATATGAGGTGATTCTTCAGAGTTGTCTTCATCTGTATTTCTCCAATAATGATTTAGAACATTTTTTTCATATGACTAAAGATAGTTTAAATTTCTTCATCTGAAAATTGCTTATTCATATCTTTTTTTTTACCATTTATCAGCTGGAAAATGCTTTGTGTTCTTATAAATTTGACTCAGTTCTCTTTATTGTTGAAAAATTAAGTCTTTGTCAGAGACTTGCTATAAAGACTTTCCCCCAATTTGTTGCTTGCCTTTTAATCTTGTTTGTATTTCCTTTTTGTGCAGAAATTTTAAAATTTAATGTAGATAAAATTATCTATTTTACATCACATGATGTCTTGTTTTTATGTAAATTATTCCCCTATCAATAAGTCTGAGAAGTAAACTATTTTGTGTTCCCCTAATTTGTTTATGGTATCACCCTTTATTTCTTTTTTATAAAAAAAAATCCCTTACTTTCTGTCTTTAATCAATTTTATATATTGGTTCCAAGGCAAAAGAGTGGTGAAGGTTAGGCAATGGAGGGTAAATGACTTCCCCAAGGTCACACAACTAAATCTAAGGTCAGATTTGAAACCAAGACCTCCCATCTCTGGGCCTGGCTCTCAATCCATTTGAGTAATCTAGCTTCCCAATCACACTTTTTTTCTCCATTTTGACTTCATTTTCATAAATGAATTGAAGTGCTGATCTATGCCTAATTTTTGCCATGCCATTTTCCAGTTTTCCTAGCAGGTTTGTTAAATAGTGCTCTTCGTCTTGAGGCATGGATCTTTGGGCTTGTCAACCACTAGATTACTATTATTATTTACCATCATGTGTTGAGTTCCCAGTCTATTCCAATGGTCCTCCACTATATTTCTGAGTCACTATTAGATTGCTTTGATAGTTGCTGCTTTATAATATAGTTTAATGTCCAGTATAGCTAAGTCACCTTCCTTCATTTTTTAAATTCCCTTGATATTCTAGATCTTTTTTGATTCCAAATGAATTTTGTTATTATTTTAAATTTTTTGTTACTAGCTCTATGAGATAATTTTTAGATAGTTTTAATGGTATGCAGTTAAATAAGTTTATTAATTTGCAAAGAATTTTCAGCTTTATTGGACTGATATACTCATGAGGAGTTAATGTTTTTCCAATTGTTTAGATCTGACTTTATTTCTATTAAAAGTGTTTTGTAGTTGTGATCATATAGTTCCTGGGTTTGTCTTGGCAGATAGATTCCTAGGTATTTTATATTGTCTATAATTATTTTAAATGGGGTTTCTGGGTAAGTCATTATTGATTGAAGTCCTAGATCCTTTGCCATCTAGAATACTATATTCTAGGCCTTTCATGTAGAAGCTGCTAAATCTTGTATTATTATGACAGTGACTCTATGATATTTGAATTGTTTACTGTCTGTGGCTGAGAACTGTGGAAGCCTTTGCTGCTGAATTAGCCTCCTCCAGGGTCTGTTGCCACTGTGGGGCTTGCCTTAGCATGCTACTTTGTGCTCTATTTTCACCTAAGTACAATAGATCTTTATGCTGGTCTTCTTAGTTGTTCTGGACTTAAAAATTATTTCACCTCATCGTTTTGTGGGTTACGCTGCTCCAGAATTTGTTTTGAGCTGTTATAATTGTTTGGAGGGTGATTTGGTAGAGATCAGGTCATCTCGGCTCTGCCTTCCCCTTATTATCTCCTCTTACAGGACATCATTAGGGAAGAAAGAGTTGGAAATGGTATTCCCAGATGACTTCTCCATGTAACTCAAAAAGGCAAGGACAACTCTGTCCAAAAGAAAATATCTATGTCTTCAATAAGAATGGAGGTTGGATGAGTGCCATTGACATCACTGGGATAGGGAACTTTTAAATGAGGAAACTCCCTCTATCAGTGTAAATCAGTCCCTTCTCAGAAATCCATAGCCTTAAAGACTTGCCAAGGGCCTGGAGAATTAAGTGACTTACCTAAGGTGAAAAAGCTCAGATATGTCTTGAATTTAGCTATTTCATGCTCCATTCTTAACTATCCACTAAATCACACTGCTCCTTAACTTATATTCTAAATGGAAATTATAGGCCCTTATGAACCCATTTATTGAAAGTGAAATCATTACATTAAATTATTTCCCCTAACTCTGAAGATTCAGGTGTGTAGCATAGAAAATAATTTCCCAACTTCTATATTTCTATTACTATACCACTATCCTGGCAGTCACTCAGTTTCATAATTTGGAGGTCATCTTTTAATTTTTCACTCTTCTTGAACCTAAATAATGAGGCTATTATCATCTTTACCTCTACAACATTTGTCCCCTTTCCTTTAACCATACATTAACTGTATGTACCACAATAATTAAGGGTCATATAATTTATTGCCTAAATCACTGCAATATGTTCCTTATTGATTTCCTTGACTCAAGCCTCTTTTCTTTCCAATCCACCCAGCTGCCAAAGTGATTCCAAAACCTGATCATGTCAATTCATAAGCTCAATATATTCTTTTGGATCCCTACTCTCCCCACCCCCCCCAAAAAAAATAAATAAAACTCTTCTATTTGGTATTAAAAACTTCACAACCTGACTCCAATTTGCATTTCCAGTCTCATTATATATTATTCTCCTTCACCAAACTTTTAGTCCAGATACAGAGTCTTTTTTCTATTTCTTATGCATACAATTCCATTCCACTCTGTTTTTTTTTTCTTTCTCACAAGATATCCCCCTTTATGGAAAGCATTCCCTCTTCACTCTATCTCTTAGAATTCCTAGTTTCAAAACCTAGCCCATGTCTCTCCTATATTAACTGTACTCAAAAGAAATAAACTAATATTTATTTTGTAAATACATCATCCCCTCCAAGATTACTTCTTTCAAGTCACACTCAAAGTTTGGTTCCTCCAGAGGCTGGCTGCTATGTCAGAATTGAAAGATGTGAGTTTAGCCACTAAACAAAGTTGGTAAAATAGAAAGTTTGTTGGTACTGTTTCCTTCCAAGCGCAAAGGGCAAGATGGCTACCCTCAGTCCTAGAGCTCTCAAAAAAAGTAATCTGACTTCCTGTATTCTTGTTAAATAGGTTTAATGAAGATTTGGTGAGAATGGAGGGCCAAGGAAAATCCCTAAGCTAATAACTATGCTTACCCCAAACTAAAAGACTTTCACAAGTCTCGCTTCTTTTTCTTCAAAGCTATCTTACACCCTTCCTGTTTTTTGTTCCCAAAATTATCCCTATCCTAGCTATAGCCTTCTCCAAAACAGTTTTCAGCTTAGGTAACAGAACAAGTTGTCTGGTTCAGGGTTGGTGAACAAAATGGCTTGATCACCAAGGATGCAGGCTAGTGCCCGTTGAAGTACAATAACAGTTCAGGTCAGGTTGGATCTTCCTTCAGATTTTCACAGGTAGAATAAAATTAGGACAAGGGCAAGCTGAGATGAAACAGGAACCAAAGTAAACCAAAGGCTCATAAACTCCAATGCAAACAGGAACAGAGAAATTGTCTAAAAGCTGAGAACTCCTCTCAAAGCTCCCACCCCTTCCAGACTCCAGTTTACTCTTCCCCCAGGTCCCTCTCAGAGTTCTGAGTCCAACTGCTAGCTTTAGCTTCCAGCCTTCTCTCAATTCTGTTCCTAGATTCTCTGAAACCTTTCATTCCATGCAAAATCACTTGCTTTTGCATCTCCAACTCTTTACACTTTGCCTTTTCTCAAACTCCCTTTTCACAGAATCAAAGGGCTTTCTATAGGTCTGAATTCCTAAAAACTATAGTTTTTGAGCTGCCATTGATGCATTAACCTTCAATAATCAGTAAACACAATTAACTCAAAGCAAAAATATTTACTGAGATGGTATAATAGTGCCAGCAGCTACACAATATTCTTCCACATAGACCAGAAGCCTTTCCTACCAATAACCTATCTATGATAACATGACAGCACACAGGCAATACATGATGTCTTTTTTCTTCTCTAAGTGTCATCACATTGCTCCTCTATGGGCACACTTTCTCTGTTTAGATGGGCCACTAAACAGGGATTCCTGAGATTACTCCTCTTCTCAGCTTTAATTCCAAATTTCTGGTCTACTTTTCTCTGTAATCCATAGTTGGTTTTCTTATATAATATTATAAAGGTCCTACTATGAAATAGAAGTATTCATTTCACTGAATGTCTTTCTCTGACTAAACATATTGTCCATGGTGTTTACTCAAGTAAATACTTCTGTTACAAGATTTCAAAGCCAATGTTAAAAGAGGAAATATCTTCCCATAATCTCCTGATTCCCTCTGTTATTTTTAAAAATGATGAAGGCCAATATTATAAGGGAAAATAGTATTTTAATTAAAGCCATGCTGATAGAGATAAATCAACCACACGCCTGTAAGAAATCTATTCAAAATGCCCACCAGTACCTATCTCCTTCCATCTTGTCTCTCTCTCATATGCCAAGGAGCCTGCTCAGGTAGCAAAGAGGGCCGCCCTCCGAATTTAAACTGCACTATATGTTGGTTCCCGTTGTCTGATGTTATCACGTCAGAAACTGGAAACCCATTGGATGACAGGGAATGTAGTCTCAAAGTTCCCCTTCATGTCCACAGGAAGTTTGTAAGATACTTTTAAATGGCACCTCCCTGAATTCCAAATACACACCTCTGCTAGAGAAGCAAGGGTCAACCTCAAAAAAAAAAAAACCCAACACCTCCCTTGACTAAATTTCAACTTTCTTGAGAGCCGACAAGATAAGCTTTGAAAAGGTATTGGATATGTAGCCAATCTCTAATCATTAACAAGATGCTCTTCCAATTCCATTAGGGAAAATTCTTTATATTTTATAAAGAAGTAACAATGTAAATTCTTGTATTTTATTTATTACAAAACATATGGTAACCTCTGTATGTATGATTATTTCACTAATATTGAGTGGGAAAACATCTCTTCCCATACTATATTCTCTCTCTCTCCCTATAAGCATTATCTGTCCTATCATATCAACTATGATGGCTTTGATATATTCAAATATATTCTCAATTTTATATAGCTCTTTTGTGTCTTGGTGAAGCAAAGACATTGTCTTCCAAGTGTCTTATTCTAAAGCAGGGAGTTTCACTTTTTTTTTAATTGTCATGGATCCCTTTGTTAGTCTGGTAAAGCCTATGAACCCTTCTCATAATAATGTTTATAAATGCATAAAATAGAGTATATCCAATTACAAAGAAAACCAATTCTATTGAAATATAATTTTTAGAAAATTAAAACAAAAATCCTGTATCCCAGGCTGAGAATCCCTATTCTAAAGTGTTTCAGTATGGTACATGTGGCACAGTTTATAAACAATCTGAAAATGAGCAGTCCTCTATAAGTGGCTCCATTTTCCTTACCCAGAGAAGATATTGTTTGTATCCCCTTTGAATTATCTCAGCAACTTTCAGGAATGATCAGCATTTCCAAAAATAAAAACTTTATATAGTGCGCTACCCTTGATAAAGAAAGCACTTCATCACTATTCTCTCAAATAGTTGTTATACAATAAATTTTAAAAAGAAACATGCATTTTACTTAAACCTTTATTAATGACTTACTATACTCGATGCACTGAATTAATCAGTAGGGACATAGAGAAGGAAATGAAGTAGAGCTCCCTGCCCTTTAGAAGCATTTATCCAATAGGGGATATGAGAAACGCTGTCAACCTCAATACCTCAATAAGGTAATGAGAGTAGAATTAGAAAGTAGGAAGTATATTGAGAAATACTGTTAGAGGTAAAATTCATAGGACTTAAATGATTACTTGAGTCTCAGAGGAATGAGACATAAAATTAATAACCATAGTATCATGGTTCTGGGTATAAGTGATAGAGAGGAGGGTATACTATTATAAAAATAGATATGTTAGGGAGATAGACAGGTTTGGGGGAGAAAATAAATTTAGCTTTTAATATTTTGAGTTCAAAGTGGTAGCAGGTATCATCTTTATTACAGATAGAGCTGATCATGCCACTCCTCTTTTAAAAATCCTTCAATGGCTTGTATCTATCTTATTTATTTATTCATGTCTTTCTTGATATTAGAAGGATTTGTCATTCACAAAAAAAAATCCTATTTAGATGCCTCATAGACCATAGAGGCAAACCCAGTTACTCAAAGGTTATGGGAGCAAAGTAACATCTCAAATGAGTTCTACCTCAGCAATTTAGTTTTTGTTAAACCCTCAAATCTCAGCTTTTTGAATAAGAACTCAGTATTTGACAAGAATTGCTGGGAAAACTGGAAAGCAATATGGCAGAAACTATGTATAGGCCAATATCTCACACCATATATCAAGACAAGAATAAAATGGGTATATTATTTGGACATAAAGAATGATGCCATAAGTAAATTAGGAGAATGTAGAATAGTTTACTTGGCAGATATATGGAAAGAGGAAGAATTTATGACCAAACAATGACCAAACAAGAGAAAGAAAACATTTTAAGATTTAAACTGTCAAATTTTAACTATATTAAATTTTTTAAAAATGGTTTTGTAGGAACAAAACCAATGTAATAGGATTAGAAGTGAAACAACAAACTAGGGATTTTTATAGAAAACTTCTCTGATAAAGGCATCATTTCTCAATTATGTAGAAAACGAAGTCAAATTTATAGGACTACAAACCAATCACTAATTGACAAATGGTCAAAGGGTATGAACAAGCAGTTTTCAGATGAAGAAATCAAAGCTATCAATAATCATATGAAAAAATGTTCTAAGTCACTCTTGATTGGAGAAATGCAAATTAGAAGAACTCTGAGGTACTACCACATACCTCTCATATTGGCCAATATGACAGAAAAGGAAAGTGATGAGTGTTGAAGGATATGTGGCAAAATTGGTACACTAATGCATTGTTAGTGGAATTATGAACTGATCCAACCATTCTGGAGGGCAATTTGGAACTATGACAGAAGGGCTATAAAACTGGGCATACCCTTTGATCCAGGAATACCACTACTGGATGTGTTTCCCAAAGGAAGTAATACAATTTGAGGAGGACTACTTGTACAAAAATATTTATTCCAGCTCTTTTTATGGTGCATAGAATTGAAAATTGAGGGGATATCCATTAATTGGGGAATGGATGAACAAATAGTGGTATATGATGGTGATGGAATACTATAATTCTGTAAGAAATGATGAACAGAAGGATTTCAGAAAAAGCTTGAAAAACCTACATGAACTGATACAGAATGAAATAAGCAGAATCAGAATATTGTCCACAGTAAAAGCAATAGTGTACAATGATCACCTTGACAGACTTAGTTACTTTCAGCAATATAATAATCCAAGACAATTCTGAAGGACTTATGACAAGGAATACTACCCATCTGCAGAGAAAGAATCGATGGAGTCAGAATGCAGAACAAAGCATACTATTTTTCATATTAGTTTACTTATATTTTTACTTAGGGGTTTTAGTTACATATGGATATTCTCTTATAACAATGACCAATATGGAAGTATTTTTTGCATGATGATACACATATAACCCAGATCAAAGTGCTTACCATATGCAGGAGGGGGAAAACAATTTTAATCTTATAACTTCAGAAAATACATGCAAAAAAATTGTTATTACATGTAACTGGGAAAATAAAATATCTCTTTAAAAAAAGGTCATTGAACATGGCCATGAAAACTCTTTGTTTACTTCCCAAGGAGTAGCTCAGCTAAGAATAAGTGAAAGTTAAATAACTTGTACAGAGTCAAACAGCTGATATATTCCTGAAGGACACAAAAAATAAGATTCCTAATTCTAATAACAGCATTTAATCTATTATATCGCCTAGCTGTTTCTTCTTAATGAAAGGCAATTGACTTAAAGAATACTCATAAAGTTCCTACCTGCCTACTAAGAGTATTTTCTTCAAAAAGGAATGAGGGATCCCAAATTATAATTTTCTTTTCTTGACTAAAGATGTTTTATTATTGCTATATCAGTAGTTCTCTTTAATTAAGATTTTCAAGAGTAAGAATATATTGGAGAAATGAAAACCTCAAAACAAATACTCATCAGAAATTGACTATATCTTAACAGAAAGGAAATGCATACTACTTATGTGAGAATCATATCAGTTAGACATCACCCACTTAGAATAAAAGTAAAAATAAAATAAAAATAATCAAAAGAAAGAAAATGTTGAGAAGAAAAATGTAAAATTATAACTAGTCCAAGATAAACTATTTTTAAAAATTATTGACTATGGAAGATATGATTCGAATAATGGTAAAGACCTTAACTGTGATAATCCTCATTACTTACTATATTTCACTAAACATTAAAAGGACCCAAAAGTCACCTCAAATAGCAAATATACCAAGGAGATATATGTGACTACCAATAAAACAACAAATTAAAGCACAAGATAATCTGCAATATATTAAAGAGGAAGAGATTGATTATTGATAGTATCATGTCATAAAATGATGAAAAGCATCAGAGGGGTAAATGTGACCCCCAAAATTTGGAAACATTCAAGAAAGCCAGATCACAACAAGAGCAATTATGAATAAAATTTGAAGGAGTATGACAAATACATAGATATTATAAAAGCTTTACCAGCATTTCTATAGCAATCTTTCATAATCAATAACACTATAATTTGACTATTATTATCAATGACAATATATTGTTCTATGAAAGAAAGTAGAGAACATAGAAGCAGAATTAAAGAAAACTAAGAAGCATCATGAAGGATTAAGAAGTAGAAACCTGAAGAGGAAGTCTCAAAAAGGAAAAATAAAAGAAGAGAGTTGGTGATATAAGGCTAGGTAAGTAATAAAGGGTAAGTAAGAAAAATAAGAATGTAAAGCAAATTAATAGAGTGGAATGAAGATTAGAGCAGATAGAAAGTGTAAAGGGGAAGTAAAATTTCCCTTTTTAACTTAAAATATTTCAAAAATCTTATAAAGAATAAGAAGAATTGTGCAGCAACTTTGATTGTGTGTGATATTTTTTATTTCTGCCAGTTGCCTGGATGTTATCATAGCTAGGTAGAGTAATGAATTTAGTTGGGGACTTAGATTCAGGGAGGTCTGAGTCCAAATTTTGCTTCAAACACATACTTAGCTGTGTAACCCTGGTCAAATCACCTAACATTTTTTGTCCTTGGTTACTGTACCTATAAAATTGGGATAATAATAGTACTTACCTCAAAAGGTTGGTTTGAAGAATAATGAAATAAAGTATATAAATAAAGCATTTACAAACTCTTTAGTGCCATATACATCTTAGCTATTATTGTTATCATTATCAATACTAAATTGTTTATGTGTTAAATATAGGCTGATATTCCTTTAGAAAGAGAAGTTAAAGGAACTATAGGAATTCTTCTCCATACTCAAGGTTCCTGGGAAAGGAATAAGAGGCAGTAGTTTACTGAGCACCTACCATGTGCTTATAAATATTAGCATGTTTCATCTTTCCAACAACCTTGGGGAGTAGGTGTTATGATTAACTCCATTTTACAGTTGAAAAAATACGTCTAGTAAATATATGAGGCTGGACTTGAACTCAGGTCTTTCTAAATATAATCTCAGTACTCTATCAACCATGTAACATTGCTTTTAGAAACATTAAAATATTCCTAAAGGAAACAGAAATGAGTCTCTAATGGAAAAGGGGGAAATTTGAGATGGAAGAGAGGGAATTTGAAACTATTCAGAAGAATGAAAGATGGAAGAGTGCCATACAAAGTGAAAAGGAAAGAAAAGAATATCTGTACATTTAGGATCCCCAAACCTTATCTGACACTTCAAAAAAACTAGAGACTATATGCTCTGGGAAAGAAACAGCTACTTGTCCCTCTAAGAATGATATAGTAGAGCCACAGAAGTTATCAGGTGAAAGATTATTTGGTATAGATCAGAAGAGATGGTTTGGTTGCTAATTCTCTTCTGCAGAGTGGTTTCTGGTTTTTTTTCCTAAGACAGATATCCAAGATATAAAAGATTCCTCTAAAACTTTTCAAAATAGGTGGAAATTATCCACTTCCATAAAAACCCTAAAAGAATTAGCAAAGTTCATAAAAACTTGGGAAAGGAACTAAAAGAATAAAATATGTTGGATATTTTGTCACCTCTCAATCGAAGGCAAAGAATAAAGATGGAAAAATGGATTTATAAAGTAAACAGTTCTCTAGGATGATGTATGAAAATGATTTGAACTTCTGGACTATGGCTTAAAAATAGAAATGACAAAATCTTGCCTAGAAATGGATTATACCTAGCAAAGTCTGGTAAGAATGCATTTCTCTGGAGTCTTCCAAATCCTTTAAAGAAACAATTTAAAAATGGGAATAAAAAAGATGGGCTATTTATAATCCCCCAAAGTGAATATGATAGAAAGTAGCTACCATGGAGGAAGAATACCAAACCCATAAGTTTACAACAGCTAAAACCCAAGAAAAGAGCTAGTAATAATTAAAAAACCTATGATATTCAATATATATACAAATTCCCAAAGTTTAGGTGACAAGCAAGAGGACGTAGAATTCCTAATGTAAATAGGAAAATTCAACTCCTGAATATCACAGAGATTTGTTGGAATGAAACTCATGATAGGAATATGACACTGAGTGAATATGCCTTACTCAAGAGAAACAGAATAGGTTAAAGGGTAGTTGGGTTTCACTGTATAAAAAGAATGGATATTCATATGAAAAATCAGAAACCAGGAAAGGAAGAAAGAGAACATGGAAATTCAGTAGAAGAAGAAGCAATTATTTTATCATTGAAGTATATAATAGACTACTTGGGCAGAAAGAAAAAGATAAGGAGTATGGACCACTGTGGATCATAAGCTTTGCAAAAAATAATGATATAGTAGTTATGGAAGATTTGAATTATCCATAAACCTAGAGTTCTTTCTTCTAAAAGCAAAACAAGCAGTAACTTTTTTATTTCCTTAATGATGATAACATTCACCAAAAGGAAAATCTGATTATTACTAAAACAAAGTAGCTGGCTATTGGGATAGAAATATTGGGAAGCCTGGAGGAAGCAACAACTCCCAACTAGAGTTTGTGATCATTGAGAGGCAATTTGGTCACAATTTGTTATGTTGCATAGATTTAGGGAAGGTCGATTTCAAATGGTTCAGAACAGAGATATGTAGGATACCACAGATTAATATTCTATGGGGAAAAATTATCCCAAGAGGGGTCTAAACTCTTTTGATCATTTGTCACTATCAGAATTTTATAATCTCAAAACCTACATATAACTCAATATGTATTTATTAAGCAACTATTATATGTTTGATGCTAAGAATACAAGTTCAAAGAATGAATTGATCTATTTAGAATAAACTTGCATTCTAAAGAGTGAAACAATGAATACATATTTTACACACACATAAAAATCATGAATATTAAGTTGATAAACACAAACATATATGTAGTAATTATTTACTAAGTAGTTTGGGAGGAAAAACATTATCATTTCAGGGAGAATTAAGAAGGGTATTATACAGAAGATGATGACCGAACTATTTCTTAAAAAGACACTATGAAGCAGAGTTAAAGAGAGTGTACATTTCAAACATGGAAGATTATTATTATTATTATTCCTATTGACTCCCAGAGGAGCATAGGGCCGCAACCATCTCACGCCAACGGACTCTATTCTGGGCAACATCCCCCAACTGGGCATTTCACGCCAACGGACTCTGTTTTGGGCAACTTCCACCAACTGGGCATATCTTTGCCAGGTCTGTTTTGGCCTTCCGACTTTTCTCCTCCCTGGTGGGTTCCATTTTTTTTTTCATAGCGTCCTGACTGATGGGATACTGAATTGTTCTTTCCCAGAGTCTGGTATTGGAGATCTTTTCAGGCCATCTGATGTTCAAGATTTGACGTAGGCCTGGTGTTTGTTGGCTTTTGCCAGCACGCATCGTGGACTTTGTTGGAGAGCAATCTTCCAGACTAGGCGATCGTTGGTTTTGTTGGTTTAATAAGGTTGCAGTTTCTATAGCCTCGCGCCCAACCCTCCTCCTTTTTCAGCCGGGCTTGGGACCGTCCTTGGCGGAGTTAACATGGAAGATGGTCATTGCAAATCCAGGTAACTGGGAGATGGAGTGCTATTTGTGAGTATCAAAGAGCACACCACTTGCTTGGTTTGCAGAATGAAGGAAGAGATTGGTGTCCTATGTGGCTGTAAAGACAGCTTGAGACCAATCCAGGTAAATATTAAAAACCTAAACAGAGGAATTTATATTTGATCCTAGAAGCACTAACAATCCACAGGAGTTGTTGGAGTAGAGAAGTCATGGGATCAGATCTGCACTTAAAAATTATTTTGGCAGCAGTGTAGAATGTGGAACAGTGGAATGATGAGAAATTAATTAGGAAGGTCATTTAAAAGTGGAAAAAAATAAAAGTGGAAAAATGGTGAAATAAGGAAGAGTGACTATTAGACTTGCACATATAAATGGAAAAGTCAGTGTGAAGGCAACAAATTTTAATGATATTCAGCAATCAATTTCCAATATATTTCAAAGAAAGGAAAATATAAAAACAATAAAAGAATCATACATACTATAGTTTTTAAGGTGACCTCATCTCTAAAAAATATTTATGAGACTAGTCTATGTGTAAATGATCTTGATGAAAACATTAGATTAAAATAAGCAGATTCTTTCACAGATTATTTTCTGTTGTAATCAGTCATAAATTGGACAAAAGGGTTCTGAGGATACACAATACCACTGAAATTTTTGTTTATTTATATATTTTTTTAAATGGAATTTGAATTCCCAGAACAAAGACTTTCTTCCAATTTGATGTTCCCCATCAGTTTAGACCAGCGATGGGCAAACTATGGCCAGATGCGGTCCCATTAAATGTTCTATCCAGCCATGGGACATTATTCCTAATCTGACGAATACAATGAGTAGGATACAGTACAGTGAAACTTCGAAAGAGTTGCCTTAGAAACAGACTGATAGATGAGCATTTCCTTTCCTTTGGCCCCCTCTTTAAAAAGTTTGCCCATCACTGGAGACTATAGACAACTCTGACTAGTGTACCCATAGAGATACATTTGTTAAGTGATGTTTTGATTAACAATCAAGCTAGGAATAAAATGCAGATAGATGTACAGCCATAATTTTATTATTATTGAGAAAGCATGTTAAGAATTACAGATGGAAAAGGGATTCCAAAGAAGTTGAGGAAATTATTTGGTAACTAATTTCCAGACAGTTTTTTTCTGATTGCATTAAGTTCCAGGATATTAAATATTTTCTTACTGAAATCCACAATTTTCTAAGTGTAATAGTTCATAAAAGAAAAACCAAGTATTATTAAAAATGCATTTCACAAAGATAGTGAGATTCATTTGGATGGGCAGCTGATTGAGTTAGCATAATCCGTCAATACATGAATTTTAAATACATACTGCACATAAATAATGGACTGGGAAAAGAAATGAATGGGACAGTAGATGAAGCAAACTGGAATGCATCTGAGTAATTGTGTACCTCTCCCAGCTTAACTCGACAATACAATTTCAACAAGCATTTACTATGGTCAAAGGACTTGCTAAGTGTTAGGGATACAATAGAAAAAATAAATATTATCCTTGCCCTCAAGTATCTTACATTATTTGTTCCTAAAACCTTCCACTTATATAGAAATACATATTTTAATAACAATATTTATCTATTGATGCTATTATGACAATGAATCATAGAACACCATAATCACAAAAGAATCAAAGCACAAAAGATAAATAGCTGGTGGGCTATAGATATATAGATATTGATAAATAGACCTTGCATAGCATCTGGGATAATTGAAGCCAAAGAAGTGTTACAAATTTCATCAATAAAATGCATAAATTAGAAAAAATAAAATGAACTTGGACCAGGTATGTAGAGACAATTGTATATTAACAAAGGGACAGTAATCCACATACTTTTTTTAATCTAAGAGAAGGCTTCTATCACATTCCTCTGGTCATTAACATGGAAACTTCTCTCCTTGGGACTCTGGCTACCCATTGCCCCAAACAGAATCTGTTTTCAGGAAATTATTTAATTAGAATTAATTATAACATTTGTATGAATTTAAGTCTTGTGTCACCTCTTCTGGAAGCATTGAAAATTTAAGTCCTATCCTCTCTTTAGTTGTGGAATCAAAGACTATATTCCCTGAAGAAAGAATTTTAGCATGAAAGTCAGAGAGTAGGTCAGAAAACCTTTCCTAGAATTCCTGATCACCTTATAAATGGCTGCCACTTCCACACTGGATATTGCCTTTCCTTAACTGTTATATTTCTGGGCCTAAAGGACAGGCAGGATCCTTATCTATTATGGATAAGTATAGATGAGCCATTGTAGTACAACAGGCAGAGAGCTAAGTCAGTAGATGTACATGAAACCACTATTAATTGCAAATTCTATTATCTGCCTGCAGGTAATGAGAAAATATAATTATAAGTATTTTTTCCTATTAACTTTTTAGTCAGTTGTACCAGAGGTTGCTTTGGGGTCAGTTACTAATTATAATTTACAAGAATAATTTGATTGGTCTTCTATGGCTGCCAAGTACCAGCTGCCAAGTTTGTTTTACATAGTTACAGAGGAAATACCATGTAATTTTTTTGTATTTCCACATGAGCATTTATTGCATATGTATACACTTTTGAAGCTCCTCAAAATCAAAGCAGCCTCTAAAATATATTTTAACAATTTGGAAGAATTATAAACTAAAAATATACTAGTTTGAAAATAAGAGACTGTTGAATGTGAACATAGAATTTGAATTTGAAGCACATCTTAGATTCAGATGACTTTTGTTCATAACAATGTTAAGTATGAACAAAGTAATACCATTTTGTAATTTTTCTAATCTATTATTGTAATGATGTAGTAATGTATTTTTGTAAATGTATTGAGAATTACTATATTAAACTCCTATCAAATTATAAAATGTTACCTTTGGAAAAAATATATGTATATAGTTTTCTGTATACATTTCAAATGATGCTTGAAAATAAAATATAGCCTTCTAGATTTATTCAAGAATGAACTGTTTTTTCCTGTATAAGTCTTGGCCTTCCAGTCCCCAAAATATAAGCCAAGGGCAATGACTGGACACTCCTTGGTTCTCCTTGGTTCATGCATAATAAGGCCAAGAGTAAAACCTTGAATTGGACCCAAACCATTTTAAGGCTTGGATATCCTTATTTTCCCCAGCTGTGCCTTCCAAGATAGACTTCAGATATCTAACAGTTTACATTTTGCAAATTTCCCTGAAAGGGAAAAGAAAACAGCTTTTTCATGACAGGAAACCACTTTTGGTAAATATAGCAGTAAATGAAACCAGAAGGTGAGCCTTACCATTTAGCTGAAGGGAGGAATTTTATCCATTTACAAAATTCTTGTGCATTCTCATCTGATTTTGACTTGAACGACTCCCAATTCAATTTGCCTCTTTTGTCTGCACTTCATGGTTTCCCTGGATGCCTAAACACCCCTCCTTCCACTATTGGAAGAGGTTTCTGAATGGTAAATTGCCTCCAGCCCTCTTGGCACTCAGTCTCCCCCTGGGCTTCTGCCTATCTACCCAAATACTAGTTTCAGAGTTCAAGAAAAAGAAAAGGAGAACAGGTTCTGGCTCTCAGAGAACCGTCTGCACTGAAGCAAGTATTTATTTGTGCTGTTTACTACCTTTACCATAGGAACTTAAAATCACTTCACAAACAAGTAAGCAATTTGGCTCCTTTTGACCCAATGAGTTTAGATTGCCTGGAAATAGAAACAACTGTTCCTTAACCCTGCTATTTTTCCTTCATCTTCTGAGTTTGGCAGGGAAGTTGGAAGTTTGTGTTGGTCCCAAAGTTGATTTGAAGCTGTTTGATTGTATGCAGAGAAGTATGCTTTATTTTTTTCCCACTCATTTCCAACTTTGGTAAAAATGGAATCTATAACCTGCAGGGCTCTGGGCACAAGCACAAATACATAAATAAGGGCATAAAAAAAGAATAGTGTCAGGGCTCAGGTGAATGATTCCAAGAAAAATTTTTGGAGATATGTGTCTCTTTGCTTGGTTTTAAGAGACAATCTTTATTAAATTGTATCATTGTTTATATTAACCATGTGTGGTTTGGGGGGAAATATGATGAAGAAAACACTTCATTAAGGTATTTTATTTAAATTAATATAATTACATAGCAAACAGATGTGCTAAGGGATGGAGGGTAGTGTGATATAATATTGTGTCTACATAATTGGCATTTTCAGAAGTTTCTCAGAATGAATACCCATTATTCCACTGTTCCTTCTAGTTAACCAGACATTCATGAGTCTTAAACAGAAAAAGATTATGTAAGTTAGATAAAAGGTATATGAAATGGGAAAGAACAATAGGCATAGGGATTATAATTTACATGAAGTAGAAGTCAGGGACAGACACATTTCTAAGTCTTCGGTTTTAGAAAGATTATTCTCAGTACCTAGCACAAGACTTTGCACGTTCTAGATGCTAAGATGCTAAGGAATTTATACAATGTCAGTACTGAGTATACTTCTATGCTTTCAGAAAAACTAGACCAGTAGGAGAAGGAACCTTCCTTATCTCTGCCATTTTTGACACTCTCCCTGTCTCTAATGCTGAGAAACATTTCTATTTTTAATGTTGACTAAACTTAGATGTGTATTCTTTCTATATCCTTCAGGAAGTTATCTACTGGCCCTCAAGTAATTTTCCCTTCTGCCTCAGATAAACTAGTAAATGGGCCGTGGTCTTGTTCCAGTAACTGTTTTTGTGCTTAGTGATTCTGTTGTTCATCCTTTCTTTTGAAGAGGTCTGATGACATCACAGGGTAATGTTTTGACTCAAATATAAATTGGATTTAAGTGAAGCAGAGTTGTACAAAGTAGTTGACCTCACTTTCTTCCAGAGTCATTTAAGTCCAGTGGCAAGACAAAAATCAAAACAACTGGTAGTGGCCCAAGATACAGTGATGACTTCAGCATTTTCAATGTCTGACCAAGCTTGAAGTGCTCTACAGTGCCTGCTTCAGCTGCCTTCATGGCTTTTGGAAAAAATTGTTCTCATCCTCCCATTCTATCACAGGAAGTCCATACCATGTTTGGAGTAGACAACTTCCTAAGGCATCAACAGGCCTGACAGTTATGCTCAACATAGGTTATCTCAAGATGACTTTCCTAGGGGGCAGCTGGATGGCTTAGTGGATTGAGAGCCAGGCCTAGAGACGGGAGGTCCTAGGTTCAAATCTGGCCTCAGACACTTCCTAGCTGTGTGACCCTGGACAAGTCATTTAACCCCCATTGCCTGGCCCTGTAACAAATAAAAAATTAATATAGAAGGATATATATATATATATATGATATTAGGGCTTAAAATTAAAAAAAAAAAAGATGGTTTTCCTGGAATGTAACCATTGTATATGCTTCAGCCTTTTGGAGGCATAGGTAAAAGTTGGGTGACAGATAAATACCAAAGATGGATGAACAGCCCTAAAAAGAACTTAGCAAGCTCTCACATCAGAGGTACTTATTCATGGCAATGCCTCCTCAAATAATCTGGTTTCCCAAGTTTGTCATCTTCTTTCATCCCCATAACCTGCACTTTCACAACCAAGAATATTTTTGTTATCCCAAATATTTCTCTATCAAAAATTCTGAAATTCTTCCACTTGACCATAACCTCCTAGCCCTACACCTGTTTATGAACCTCATCCTTCCTAAAACTATTCATTTTCAAATTGCTGACTCATCCTTACCAGTCTGATTTCATTTTCCTCCATTTTAATCTTGATATTGTGCTTAACCAGTTTAATTTGATGCTGTCTTTTTTTTTTAAAAAATTGCCTTCTGTCATAGAACAGATACTAAATATTAGTCCCAAGGCTGAAGAGTAGTAAGAGCTAGGCCATTAAGATTAAGTGACTTGTCTAGGGTCACACAACTAAGAACTCGATGCTGTCTTCCTTGAATCTTTCATCTACTCTCTTTGAAAAACATCGGTGATTAAGTAAGAAAATCTCATTGATTTGATTTACTAAAAATTTATATTAACCAAATTTACCTATAGATTCATTATTACTAGACACTCAACTGGCATGACAATCGTTTACTTATTTTTATTAGATTTTTTTATATTTTATTACTTCCTACATTGTCTTTTCCAAATCTTTCTTTCTCTCCTCAGACCAACTATATGTATGCTTGCCCTCTCTGGGGAGGGCATCAATCATGCTTTATGAGAAAATTGAAATCATCTGGTGTGATCACCCTTTTCCCCTCAATTCTACACTTCAAATACTCTCAATATCTCTTTTAAATTTCTTCACCTTTGCTCCAGTCTCTGAGGAAAAAGTGACCTTCTTGCCAAGGCCAACCTTTCTACATGTTCCCCTAATATTATCGTACCACATTTCCTCCAAAAGTTTGCCACTTCAATCATATCCCAATACTTCATTCTTTCATCTACTGAGCCCTTATTTTCAGTCTATTAGGTATACACAAGTCTGTCACATGCTTTAAAATCTTCATTGATCCTAACATCTCCTCAGTTTATCATTATAAATTTCATTTTCCTTTCAAAATTAAATGCTAAGAAAAACTGGTGCTCCTTCTTCTTCCATGTTTTCTGCCTCTACTTTCAGACTTGTCATTTATTTCTCAAAATCTTGCAATCTCACTTTTGGCTCTGCCATTCAACTAAAATCACTTTCTCTAAGGAGACTCTAACAAAATCATAAATGTAAAACCCAATAATCTTTCTCAGTCTTCAACTTTATTCATGCATCTATCACATTTTACATTGTTGGCCACCCAGATAATCTTCCTTCCTTGGGACTATCTCTTTTCATTGAATCTTTGGTTTTCCACTTACCTGTCTCATTGTTCCTTTGTTCCATTATCATTTACCTCCTATATCCCAGGTGAGATATATTCTACAGTTGCATCCCTTCCCTGCCATTCTCCTCTTTTTTTCTCTCTTCTCCTTTTTCTCCTCTTCCTCCTGCTTCTCCTCCCCCTTTCTTCATCATCATCATCATCTTCTTCTTTTTCCTCTTTCTTCTTCTACATAGAGTTTTGGAAAGGATGATACAAAAAAATATGATTTCATACAAAAGTTCTTCAGAGAGACCTTGAAAGTACCCCTTCTTCTGACCTCCATGTGAGTGCTTACTGTGTGCGAGTTCTTAGTAATCAAGATTGATATCAGAGTTAGTTTTTACTCTATTTTATATTTTAACTCCACCCCAATTCCAATCCATAGTCAAGTTTTATTGATTCAAAAGATAATTAAATGGTGTAATGAATAGCAGGACAGCCAGAAGGATTTGAGTTAAAATCCTGCCTTAGACATTTGACCCTGAGCAAGTCACTTAAAGTCACCTAGCCTCTTTCAATAATAGTTTCTCCATCTATAGTCATCTAGATTCTGCAGTGGAGAGAATGTGGGGCCTGGACTCAGGAAAACTAAGTTCAAATCCAGCTTCAAACATTTAACTAGCTATGTGATCTTGGGCAAGTCACTTGACCTCTGTCTGCTTCTATTTCCTCAACTGTAAAAATGGCAATAATAATAGTCTCTATCTCCCAGGGCTGTTGCAAGGATCAACAATTGTAACACTTATAATTCAATTGTCATAGTGCCTGAAACATAGCAGGTGATTATTAACTGCCCATTCCCTTCCCTTTCCTTCATCTATGAAATGAGAATAATAATAGATCTTATCATACCAGGTTGTTGTGAAGATCAAATGAGTATATGTATATAGATTATAAATAAAGATATATAATATACAACATAAATATGCACACACATACATATATACATATACATTTTTATATATACATATATTGTCAGTATTAAAGTGCTATCTAAAGGCTTATTTTTTTTTTACCCTTGTACTTCGGTGTATTGTCTCATAGGTGGAAGATTGGTAAGGGAGGGCAATGGGGGTCAAGTGACTTGCCCAGGGTCACACAGCTGGGAAGTGTCTGAGGCCAGGTTTGAACCTAGGACCTCCTGTCTCTAGGCCTGACTCTCACTCCACTGAGCTACCCAGCTGCCCCCTAAAGGCTTATTTTTGATGCCACATTGTCTCTTTTGTCTGTCTCCTCTCTGTTCACACAGCCATCACCCAAATTTAGTTCCTCACCATTTCTTGCTTCATCTAATAAAATTGATCTTCATGCCTCCAATCTCTCTGACTTGCCAAGCCATTAGCCTCACAATCCTCAAATTGATATTCCAGTGAAAAGGCATCAAGTCAGCAAATAGAGTGTTATGTTTGAGGAATATTAATAAACTGATATTACTAAAGCATAGTCTGACCATGTCATTACCCTGTTCTAAAATCTGGTATTATCTCAGGGAGAAAATACATCTGTTATTTAAAGCCCTTAAAAATCTAGGTTGAAGGGGGCAGCTGGGTGGCTCAGTGGATTGAGAGCCAGACAGGAGGTCCTAGACTTAAATATGGCCTCAGGCACTTCCTAGCTGTGTGACCCTAGGCAAGTCACTTGACCCCGGATTGCCTAGCCCTTACTGCTCTTCGGCTTGGAACCAAAACATAGGTAGTAGCAAAAGCCACCAATTTCAAGGCCAATTTCTTACCTCCTACTGGAGGGATTTTTTTATATTGCCATCTCTCTAAGGCACATGATCATCTAATTTATTTTTAATGATTTGTAGAGGTGGAGATTGCACATGCTTTATTGGTAGTTTAGAGACTTTAATACCCTATGTCCTTTTATTTTAGTATCCACCCCTTCTTTCCAAAGTCCAGGGTGGCAAAAGTATACTTTCTGCCTTATGGTGATCAAGACTACAGTTGGAATGAAAAAATGATGGGACCTCTGTTGTTGCTCTTTTTATATCTCACTTAAAAAGAGTAGATATTCCCTTTCATCCATTTGTTGCAGGAAAATTTCCCAACAATATAATTCACATGCTAATCTTTTTACAATTAAAGGAAAGAGTCCTTAAACTGTATAAACACTTTTGTCTTAAAGTCTTTATAATCTGAAGTTATTTTCCCTCAAAGACAATTTAATTGTAATTTTCTTTGATTAAAAGCAGTTTGTGATTTTTAGACCAAAGGCCACAAAACTATTTAATACTTTATTATCACCAATAGCATAAGAAGTAGTTCTCTATGGAGAAGCATAAAAGCAGATAGTGTTTGTATAGCAACTAGTCAACAAACATTTATTAAGCACCTAACATGTTCTAAATGCTTTACTTATTATAGGATGTGCAAATATTCAGCAATAGTCTCACTACTAGAGAAATCTAGGTGGGAGAAACTAGGTGGATGAAGAGACAGTAGAGGATATTATGTACAAATACATGTGTATGTATATAAATGTATACATGTATGCATGTGTGTATGTCTACTTATACATGCATATATTATTTAGGTGTTTCATTCCAACTCTTCATGACTCCATTTAAGATTTTTTTGCACAGACATCATTTCCTTTTTTAGCTCATTTTACATATGAGTAAACTGAGGCAAGCAGAGTTAAGTTACTTGTCCAGGGTCACACTGTAAGAGTCTGAAGTCAGATTTGAATTCAGGTAGGCCTGACTCCATGCCCCAACACTCTATCCACTGTGCCAACTAGATGTGTATGTATTGTGTCATGAGACCCTCTGCCCTCATTTTTCCATCCTTCTCTTTCTTTTATGGCCTGGTTCATTCAGCCAAACCTGCACTTTCATGATGATAGGTGGACAAAGGGAATCGCAGACAGGGTAGTATTAATGCTACAACTCCTCAGTTATAAGTATTAATTTTGGTGGGGAAAGTATACTTCTGTTACTGTATATTCAAAAACCCAAGACCGCATCTGAGAGCTTCTTTTTAAATAATCCAGCCAACGCTTAGCCATTGGCTTAGTCAGAAACATTTGATAAGCTGATGACAAATAAAGATAATTAAAACATAATATTCTTTGCCTTTACACCTAGAAGTGCAGATAGTGTCTGTGGAGGAAAGAGCCCTATAATTACAAAATCATAACAGGTATGCATGTGAGTAGGGAACATGATTGCTTTAATCTCCCTCAGAGAAATTCTATAGCACAGCTCACTGATGGGCAGAGACTCTCCTGGTACTCTGCACTCTCCTTCTGGGTGGGACCATTTCTCTACTCCCAGCTGCATTCATTGTATTCTTTCAAGGCAGTATCATGCTCTTGAATCAATCATTTTTCTCTCAGTGTAAGAAATGCATAGCTCTTCCAGGTTAACCCTCATGGTTAAGTTTTGATCACTTTCCACTTTTCAGGAAGTAAAAATCAGTTGAAGGAAAAGGAAAGGTAGAACTTCCCCTTCATGCCAACTCTTCCCAGCAGCAAAGCATTTCCACTAATCAATTTTTTCAAGAAGCAAAGAGTGGCAGAGACCCAGTAATGTTTCTGTAACTCAACATTAAAGTACACTCTTAAACCTTCTGGGAAATATGATCTTGTATTTGCAGGTCTTTTTTTGATTGGATCTCTTGTGGATAATCTCTCTCTCTCTTTTTTTTTTAACCCTTGTACTTCAGTGTATTGTCTCATAGGTGGAAGAGTGGTAAGGGTGGGCAATGGGGGTCAAGTGACCTGCCCAGGGTCACACAGCTAGGAAGTGGCTGAGGCTGGGTTTGAACCTAAGACCTCCTGTCTCTAGGCCTGACTCTCACTCCATTGAGCTACCCAGCTGCCCCCTGGATAATCTCTCTTATAGAAACCTAAATCTTAAACAAATTTTAAACAAAATCCACATTGCATTAAACCAAGTTACTCATAGGTAATATATAGCTGTTCCATAGTCACCAGATAGTTCTAGGTATCAGGCATTCCTAGTTTAAAGTTCTCAGGTCAATTATTTGTAAATTAGATGTTGAAAAACCAGGTTATTTCAGCCATTTGTAGTCTAAGTGTCTTCTTTGAGGGATTTATTTTAATTGTTTTCATATAGGTATCTTTTCCTATCTCTAGGTTATTAAAATTGTGCTAGTAAGATAGGCAAAATGTCTTACATATGTATATACAAAATAGATATGAGGTGATATTTGGTGGAAGGCATTAGCTTCTGGTGGATTAGGAAATATTTCATGTAGATTATGGTTCTTTAACTGAACCTAAAGAGTAAATTTGTCTGTTTCATTCTTTGGAATGTGCCAGTGACATCTTATTCTTCTGGAATAAAATATATTTTCTTCTGTTGGATATTTTAAAATTTCATAATCTTTCTGACACTAAATGTTATTCACTGCCCATTACACACACTATAGTTAAGTCAAACTGCAATTCTTATTATTCCTGATACATAACCCTCCATCTCACATGTCACCCTTTTGCACAGGCTGTCCCCAATACCAAGAATGTGCTTCTTATTTACTTTCATGTCTCATAATTACTGGTCTCCTTTAAGGTATTATCAAGACTGTCATGCTTATTAATGGTCTATTGTGAATATTCTGCTGTTCTATTTTGTGTAGCTTTTTAAATGCTTCATTTAAATTATTCTTTCTTCTTTTTGCATCACTATCACTGCTCTTTACTGTTCTCTGGCACCTCACCTTACTCCCTCTCCAAATAAAAGCCTTAAGTCAAAAAACTGAGTATATTCAAGAAAAATAAATTCATGTATTGGTAAAGTCTGAGAAGATATATTTTCTTTTGTATCTACAGTCCATTCTTCTTTCAACAAATGATAAGTATTCTTATTAGTCTTTGCTGTCATCATAGATAATTATGTTGATAAAGTTCTTAAATCTTAAAAAAAAAAAACTTTCCTGGGGGCAGCTGGGTAGCTCAGTGGAGTGAGAGTCAGGCCTAGAGACAGGAGGTCCTAGGTTCAAACCCGGCCTCAGCCACTACCCAGCTGTGTGACCCTGGGCAGGTCACTTGACCCCCATTGCCCACCCTTACCAATCTTCCACCTATGAGACAATACACCGAAGTACAAGGGTTTTTAAAAAAAACTTTCCTTTATCAAGTTCCATAGATTGACATATCATCTCTGTGCAAATGATTCACAGTCCCAGCATTATCTTCTGAGAGTCAGACCTGCATCATCAATTGCTATTGGACATCTCAAATAAGTTATCTCAGAAATATTTTAAACTCATTGTCCAAAACTCAACTCATTATATTTTATCCCTAACTACCCACCCCACCAAAATCTTTTATTTCTGTTGAGAATACCACCATTTTTCCTATCTCTAAGATTTGTAACCTTGGGCATTATCATTCTCTCTTACCCTTTATATCCAATCAGTTGCCAAACATTGCCATTTCTACTCCCACAGTATCTCTCACATCTGACATCTTTCTATTCACACAATTCAGTCCTCATTATTAAATTAACTTATTATTAAAATTACCTTTAAATTGGTCTCCTTGTCTCAAATCTCTCCACACTATAATCTATATTCCACATAGCCACCAAGTTTATTTTCCTGTAACTCAGATCTGACCATGTTCATTCTCTTGGTCTATAAAATATAGAGGTTCCCCATTGCGTTAGGATAAACTATAAAGTCCTCTATTTATTCCTTAAAGCCCTTCACAAACTTTCCCAAATTCACTTTGTGAACTCCATTTTACATTGCTGCTGATGTTGCTGCTGCTAATAACAATTACCTAACATTTACATAGCATTTTGGAAAGGATGATGCAAAAAATATTATTTAATTTTATCCTCACCACAACCTTAAAGGTAGGTGCTATTATTATCTCTTAAATTACAGATGAGGTAACTGAGGTAGGCAGGACAAATGAGCTGCCCCATGCCACATACCTAGTATACTTCTGAGGCTGAATTTGAACTCAGATATTACTGGCTTTACATCCAACCAGTCTTACATATGACATTCGGTCTCCCATCTCTGGGCCTTTGCACTGGCCATTCACCATGCCTAGAATGTACTCTCTCCTCACTTCTGCCTCATAAAATTCTTTACTTCTTTCAAAACTTAGCTCAAGCACTACCTTTTACATTAAGCTTCTATGATCCCTGGCATTTGTTAGCACTCTACACTAATAATGTTTTAGGTATACTTTGTGCCTCTGTGTGTGTGTGTGTGTGTGTGTGTGTGTGTGTGTGTGTGTGTGTTTAGGCTGTGACACTAGACAGAATGTAGGCTTATTGAGAATATAGATCATATCCTTTTTTTTTTAACCTTATATCCTTCATATCTAGCATAGTGCTTGGAACCTCATTTCTAGTAGATAAGTAATGATTTTTTGACATATTGATAAACAACATTTTTGAGACAGAGTTCCCTTTCTTGCCTGAACTATTTCAATAGTCTGTTGCCACGAGTCTCAAGTCCATCCTCCATTCACCCACCAAAATGGTTTTCCTAAAGCACAGGTCAGATAATGTCACCTCTCATCTCTAATAAATTCCATTGACTTCCTATTACCTCCAGGCTCAAATACAAAATCCTGTTTAATGTTCAAACTCTTCATCTAGTCCACCTCAACTTTCCAGTCTTCTTATACCTTACACCTCCCTTCCATGTACTTTTTGATCTAATGAAACTGGCCTCCTTGCTGTTCCATGAACAAGACACTCAACCTTTAGGCTATGAGTATTTTCTCAGGCTTTCTTCTTTGCCTGGAAAACTCTCCCTCCCCATCTCCACCTCCTGGATTCCATGACTTCTTTTAAGTCTTAACTAAAACCCCATATTTTACAGGAACATTTCTCTAAATTCTAATGACTTCTCTTAATTATTTCCTTTTTATTCCATATATTGTTGTTGTTCAGTCATTCCAGTCATATCTGACACTTTATAACTCCATTTGAGATTTTGTTGTCAAAGATAATGGAATGTTTTGCAATTTTCTTCTCCAGTTCATTTAAAGATAAGGAAAATGGGGCAAATACGGTTAATGACTGACTCAAGATCACAAAGCTAGTTAGGGTATGAGACAAAATTTTAACTTAGGTTTTCCTGACTCCGGGTGAAGTGTTCCATCCTCTGTGCTATCCAATTGCCTAAGTCTGTGTTTAGCTTGTTTGTACATATTTTTCTAGCTTGTGATCTTCCCTGTTAGATTATGGGTTCCTCAAGAACATGTGCTTGTTTTTTTTTACCTTTCTTGTATCCCTGGTATTTAGCATGTGGCCTGGTATATAGTAGGTATTTAATAAATGTTTACTGAAAGACTTTCATCTTTAAGATTTGGTGGTTCTGTGAAGTTACTTAGAATTTAAAAGAATTGGCAAGACCTTTAGCCCCAAAGCCAGCAAATTTTTTTTCTTTCCAAGATCATTACATACAGATGTGTGTTTTTCAATATGGACATACTGAAAAATTATATATATATGTATATATATATTACAGATTTTAGTTACCAGGGAAAATGCCTTTAAAGTAAGGAGCTATACGAGGTACCATAAAACAATATAGATGATATTTGAGTGCAAATTATGCTTCAATTTTCTATCCAAATATAATAGCATAACTTTTTATTAAAAGGGATATTTTCTCATACCAGGGAATGGTGAAGATCAGTTAGGAAAATTCATAGGGAACATAAATTAACCTTCAGATGTTAGGACAAGACCTTCAAGACTTTGGACAAGAACTGTTTTCTTTCAAAGTGAGATATAGATCCAAGGCTAATAGGTAGAGAAAGATGTAGGATTATAGAGTTGGACAAAATCTTGCCAAATCCTTTATTTTATTTTTATTTTATTAATTTTATTATTATTATATTATTATATAATGCATTATATATTATAAATTTTTAAATTTTATTTTATTAATAAATTATTATATTTATTTTACTAGTAAAGAAATTGAAGTCCAGAAAGGGACAACAAGTTTCTTAAGGTTATTATCCATGTCTTCCTTGTTTATTCTACCTTATTCCATATATACTATTTGTCCTGCCCCCCATATGTTTCCAAACTGTTCCTATCTGTTCACTTAGTTTTATTCAAATCCTTTTCTCTTTTAACTGAAGTTATTACCTAACTTTAATATTCACTCTCAAGTCATCATTTAACATTCCACCTTTTTTCCTGCCTGTCTTTCTTAGCCCCTGGGTATTATCATATAACCTGCCTGTGTATCTTAAGGGTCCCTTCATTGTTTCTCTATTCTTCATATGATCTCTAAGGATCATCAAGATTTACTACCTTTTATCCAGCTAAACCTTCCCATATATGTCATGCTCCCAATTAGAATTTGAGCTCCTTCCACAAGGTCTGCCGTACTTTTCTATTTGTGTTCAAAACACTTAGTACTTGGCACTTGGTAATCAATCAACTAATAAACATTTATTAACCTCCTATTATATGCTGGGGTGGGAGGAGTGAAATTATCCACATCCACTTTTTCTAGTCTTCCAGTTAAATTTATTAGAAATAGATTTTACCTCACTACTACTATAAACATTTCTTTATTGTCTTAATATTATCGTCATTATCCCACTCAGTCTGAGAATATATAGATGAGTTGTGATTTTGTCAGCCTAGGAAATTTCCTATATCAACAAAAGAAATTACCTCATAACTTAATAGATGAGTTAAGTGGAGTCATCTCAGGGACATAGTGAGTAAGGGACTTGTTCTGAGTTATGGCTAGCAAATGCCCAAGGTGGAGTCTTAGACACAGATTTTTACTGTTCTCAAGCCCAGTGCGAACCATTGACCCAATTGCACCATATTGCCCTCAGTAATTTTGACACCAAGAATGTGCTCATTTAAAGTGCATTTTAAGTTAAAGTTAATTTTACATGCAGATTTTAATTATTAGTAGTCATTTACATGATTTAAAGAACAAAAATAAAGTTATATACAATTACCTCTGATACATTCCATCCCTAAAATGATCTTTTAAGGGAACATGGTCAGATGAGTTTTAGACAGCTGGATCTTACCTGAACATCTTCTATAGTCAGGAAATGAATGTTTAGTGGCAACTAGATTGATTTGGATAATAATTGGCCCCACACATCTCTTTCCTTTTTAATCCTATTTTCATTTTCATATTCATAATGTTATCTAAGAAGAGTTCTGTTTCCTGATGAATTAATTAAATTTGTTCATCCAGGTAGTGCTGACTAGAGCTTTGTGATCCATTAATTTTGTCAGATCTTTCACTTATTTTCTATCTATAGATAATGAGACTAATGGGAAATCATGAAGCCAAGAGTTGAAAAAGATAATTTTCATTGGCCTTCTAATTTGAAGTCATCACACATTTATATAAAATGTCCAAGTTTTAGCCAGAAAAAAGAAATATTTTAGTTATTAAGGTGGTATGCATAATGGACTGACTGGAAGTCAGATTACCCAATCATAATATCCATATCAAAATACTCATATCCTAAGACTAGTTAGGTGATCTTGGCAATATCATTTTATACTACTGTATATTAATTTTCTCATCTGTAAAATTAAGGTATTGAACAAAAAATCTCTTCCACCTGAAGTTCTGCATTTCATTATTATGTGAAAAACAAAACCAAACAAAAAAAATGGATAACATTTTGGTAGAAAAGTTATTCCTTCCTGAGTAGGATTGGAGAGTTATATGTTTATAACTGAAAAGAACCTTTCAGGTGGTTGAGTACAATTACCTCATTATATACTTGAGAAACTTGGTCTCAAAGAGGTGTCATAAGTAACAGAATTGAGATTTGAACTCTTGTCCTCAAAATCTAAAGCTGGTGTTCTTTCCATAGTCCCAGTGATAAGTTTCTTTAAAAACATATCTGAGTGCTTCTCATGTTACTGCAAAGCAAGTGGTTAATAAAATTTTGTGTGTCTTAAGTAAAATGGAAACCTAGCCAAAGGGGAAAAATTAGGTCAATAATAAGAACTTAAATATTTTTAAATATGCAAGTAAGTCATACTTTATTTAATTATTTATAGCTAATAGCTATCCTGATTTTCCCCTTTGTTTTCTTAAATCATTCATGGTTATTTTCTCAGGAATTATAATTCACTATACAGGATTCCTAGGTTGTGTTGGTAACTAGAAAGAGATAAGAGATATGAAAAAGGTGGATAGAGGTAGGGCATATAGGTTCAAGCTCTGCATCTTAGACTTAGACCTTTGTAAACTTTAAAAAGTCACATAAACTTTCCTTGGGCCTTAATTTTCTCATTTGTAAAATGTGACAATTGGAGAGGATAGAATCTGAGGTCATCATCCTCTAAATGGATGGTTCTGGAATCCTATATTGTCTTATTAGATATGCTCTCTTATTTTATTTTATTTATATAGCTGGACCTTATCCAACTACAAAAGATTTTGTTAAACACAACCTTGTATCTTAAACTCTAGAATATAAAACCAACATGTATAGCACAACCAACTGTTCAGACATTTCTGTATTAAAATTACAGTGGAATAATATTCCTTTATGTATAGGATTCTCTGATTCTTATACTCAATGCTTGTTAATTATCTAGAGAAAAACGTAAAAGATTTATGTAGAAAGGCTTAGAAAGATTTTCAGTACAAAGATTTATGCCTTGAGAGGCAGTGTGGTATACTGGATAATTTAAAGATAGTGATAAGCTTATAAGTAAATGTATAGACAAAGGTAACTAGAATGGTGAGGGTCTTTGAGTTTGTGACAGTTTATAATCTAAAGAAAAGGTGAATGAAGGTTGAAGAAAGAATGATCATTTTGTCAAGGGCTAACATATGGAGGAGGGATTAGACTTCTTTTTATCCCATTTGACCCTAGAGAACAGAACCAGAAGCTATAGGTAGAAACTGCAAAGAGCAGGATTTTGGCTTAAACTCAGAAAAATAAGCTTTCTAGAAACTAGAGTTTTCTAAGAGTGGAATAGCTTGACTTGGGAGGTGGTGGATTCCTCTTCCCTAAAGGTCTTCAAGCAGAGACTTAGTGATTACTACTTGTTAAGGATGTTATAACTAGGGTTCATTTGTCTATGGCAGTGGTTCCCAAACTTTTTTGGCCTACCGCCCCCTTTCCAGAAAAAAGATTACTTAGCCCGCTGGAAATTAATTTTTTTTTAATTTTAATAGCAATTAATAGGAAAGATAAATGCACCTGTGGCCATCACCACCTCCCTGGATCGCTGCAGCACTCACCAGGGGGCGGTAGCGCCCACTTTGGGAATCACTGGTCTATGAGTTGAATATAGTGGTCACTGAGTTCCCTTCTGATCCTAAAACTCTGTGATTCTGTAAAGATTGGTATTCAAATATTACCTCTGACGCTTATTTTGAGCAAATCACATAGCCTTTGTGGCCTTCAATTTCCACTTATGTAAAAGGAAGTGGGAGTAACTAGATGACCTAGTGGCTTAACTCTTACCTTTCTGTTTTAGAATTTTTACTACATCAGAAGTGAAGGATTTTAAAATATAAATAAAATTAGGTGGGCAGATCTGAAGACATCAAAGATACTTTCTAATAGTATCTAAAGATACTAATTCTAAAATACAATTATTTTTTCTCTAAAAAGGATGTATGTTTAAAATAAATTTCTTGACATAACAGGTAATGTATTATATCATGCTTTGCCTTAAATTGTTACTCAAGATTCATCTTTCAGAAAGCTACTTTTTAAACAAAAAGTGCCGGTAAAGTGATAATCTTTTATATTTTAAGAACATTTCTTTTTATTCTGGACTTCTCATTTGAGATAACATTTATTTTCATATTGAGATTTCATAATTTATGCTGATAAAAAGAGATAGCATTTACTATTGAAATATTTTCTGTTTTGAGAAAATGATCATCAATTCCTCTCCTCTCTAATTTTTGAGAGAAAAGGAATTCGTGATGGAAGAATTATAACCTAAAGCCAAGCGATTGAATAGATGATAATTGTCCAGTTGCCTAGAATAACTTACACCAATGTAACAATAAAAAAAGAAATAAAAGTCTTTGAGTCTCCACCAAAATAATCAGAAATTGTATTTTCTTTTTTTATTTTATTTATTGATATTAAATATTTTCCCATGTTTACATGATTCATTTTCTTTCTCTCCCCTCTTACCTCTGCTCCCAGAGACCATAAGCAATTTTCTTGGGTTGTACAAATGTTGTCATTTGATAGTTATTTCCATATTATTCATTTTTGCTATAGAATGATTTGTTTAAGGCTTAAACCCCAAAACACATACCCATATACACATGTGATAAGTGATGTCATAAGTTTGCTTTAGCATTTCTACTCCTATAGTTCTTTTTTTAAATTTTTTTAATTCTTAGAAAAATTTTCCAGGGTTACATGATTCATGATTTTACTTTCCCCTTCATCACCTCAAACTCCCCCCCCCACATAGCTAACATGTATTTCCACTGGTTTTAACATGTGTCATCAATCAAGACTTATTTACATATTATTGATAGTTGCATTGGTATGGTCCTTTCGGGTCTACATCCCCAATCATCAACCCAAGTGTTCAAGCAGTTGTTTTTCTTCTGTGTTTCCACTCCGATAGTTCTTCCTCTGAATGTGGGTAGAGTTCTTTTCCATAAATCCCTCAGAATTGTACGGGGTCATTGCATTGCTGCTAGTACAGAAGTCCAATATTTGATTTTACCACAGTGTATCAGTCTCTGTGTACAACGTTCTTCTGGCTCTGCTCCTTTCACTCTGCATCAATTCCTGGAGGTCTTTCCAATTCACATGGAATTCCTCCAGTTTATTATTCCTTTGAGCATAATAGTATTCCATCACCAACATATACCACAATTTGTTTAGCCATTCCCCAATTGAAGGGCATACCCTCGCTTTCCAGTTTTTTGTCACCACAAAGAACGCAGCTATAAATATTTTTGTGCAAGTCTGTTTATCTATGATCTCTTTGGGGTACAAACCCAACAATGGCATGGCAGGATCAAAGGACAGGCATTCTTTTATCGCTCTTTGGGCAAAATTCCAAATTGCAATCCCGAATGGTTGGATCAGTTCACAACTCCATCAGCAGTGCATTAATGTCCCAATTTTGCCACATCCCCTCCAACATTCATTACTCTCCCCTGCTATCATTTTAGTCAATCTGCTAGATGTGAGGTGATACCTCAGAGTTGTTTTGATTTGCATTTTGAACATTCACAAAGATAGATCATGTAATAGGGCACAGAAACATGGCAAACAAATGCAAAAAAGAAGAAATAATAAATGTAACCTTCTCAGATCATAATGCAATAAAAATAGTTATTAGTAAGAACACATGGAGAGGCAAACCAAAAACTAATTGGAAATTAAATAATATGATTCTCCAAAATAAGTTAGTGAAAGAACAAATCATAGAAACAATTAATAATTTCATTGAAGACAATGACAATGATGAGCTATCTTACCCACACCTATGGGATGCAGCCAAAGCAGTTTTAAGTGGAAAATTTATATCACTGAGTGCATATATTAACAAATTAGGGAGGAAAAGATTAAGGAATTGGGCATGCAACTTAAAAAACTAGAAAATGAACAAATTAAAAATCCTCAGATGAAAAATAAATTAGAAATACTAAAAATCAAAGGAGAAATTAATAAAATCAAAAGTAAAAGAACTGTTGAATTAATAAATAAGACTAGAAACTGGTATTTTGAAAAAACAGATAAAATAAACAAAGTACTGGTCAACCTAATTAAAAAAGGAAAGAAGAAAATCAAATTAACAGTATCAAAGATGAAAAGGGAGACCTCACCTCTAATGAAGAGGAAATTAAGGCAATCATTAAAAACTATTTTGCCCAATTGTATGGTAATAAATGTAGCAATCTAGGTGATATGGATGAATATTTACAAAAATATAAATTGCCTAGATTAACAGCAGAAGAAATAGAATACCTAAATAATCCAATATCAGAAAAAGAAATTGAACAAGCCATCAAAGAACTCCCTAAGAAAAAATCACCAGGGCCTGATAGATTCACAAGTGAATTCTATCAAACATTCAAAGAACAATTAATCCCAATACTATACAAATTATTTGATATAATAAGCAAAGAAGGAGTCCTACCAAATTCCTTTTATGGCACAAATATGGTACTGATTCCAAAGCCATGTAGATCAAAAACAGAGAAAGAAAATTACAGACCAATCTCCTTAATGAACATAGATGCAAAAATCTTAAATAGAATACTAGCAAAAAGACTCCTATAGTTCTTTCTCTCAATATGGATATCATTCTTTTACATAAGTCTACCAAGAGTGTCCTGGCTTGTTGCATTGCTACTAGTGTTGTGAGGAGGATTACTTAGTTATTATTTAGGAGACCTAGCAGGAAGGGCTTGAGAATTCCAAATGAAATGGGGAAGCAGTAAGTGTGCCTCTCTCTCTGGGATAGACTCCATGTTGGTTGGGACAAGTTGTAACTGACCCTGAGAGACCTCAGAGGAAGTGGAGTGTGTACCCTGATTCCCTGGGATCCAGAAGGAAGACTGCCATCTACCTGTTGGAGATTTTTGGTAGAGACTATTAATCCCAACCTGAGTTGCTGGTTAACTTGGGCTGGGTTAGCTCCCAGATTCTACCCACCTGAAGGAGTACAGATAGTGGTCCTGGAAGAGCTGCAACATCACTGGAGTGTGTCAGGACTCTGCTGTGAGGATACCCACTTCTGTCCTTCTATTCTTTGGACCTGTCTTGCCTTAGGTCTCAGTTCAGTGTAGATAAGTCCCTCTCCTGACCCTGTGGTTTGCCCATAGTGTGGAAGTGTAGAAACCCCTATTCCCATTCTTTACCATGGTTTCCTTAATTAAACTTGTTACAAACTCCTGTCATTTGCTTGCTAGTTTCCACAGGTGCAGGGTGACAGTTAGGCCTAACTGTCACTTCTGTCAACAGACATTTTCCTTAACAGTTAAACCCAGACTCCCTAACTTGTTTGGTCCCCGCTACTGTCCATTCCTGTCTCCTACACACCCTTTTGGACCCACATAGAGTATTTAAGTTATCTCCCCTGGTTTTCCCCATGAGACTAGTATGGATTTTTCCATGTTTTACTTTCTATTTGCAATGTTCTCCTGGTTCTTCTCATTTCACTCTTCATCAGTTCATTGAAGGTCTCCCAGTTCATATGGAAAGCCTCCACTTCATCAATCCTCACAGCACAATAGTATTCCATCATCATGATATAACACAATTTGTTCAGCCATTCTCCAATCAAAGGGAATCCACTCATTTTCCAATTGTTTGCCACCACAAAGAGTGTGGTTATGAATATTTTTGTACATGTATTTTTCCCTATTATCTCCTTGTACAAATCCAGCAGTGGTATTGCTGAATGAAATGGTAGGCATTCTTTTAAAGCCATTTGGGCATAATTGCAAATTGCCTTCTAGAATGGCTGGATTAATTCACAACTCTACCACCACTGCATTAATGTCCTGATTTTCTTTTTCTTTTTCTTTTTTAATCTTTTTTAACCCTTAACTTCTGTGTATTGGCTCCTAGGTGGAAGAGTGGTAAGGGTGGGCAATGGGGGTCAAGTGACTTGCCCAGGGTCACACAGCTGGGAAGTGTCTGAGGCCAGATTTGAACCTAGGACCTCCCATCTCTAAACCTGGCTCTCAATCCACTGAACTACCCAGCTGGCCCAATGTCCTGATTTTCTACCCCCTCCAACATTTATTATTTTCCTTTACTGACAAATTGGCCAATCAACTAAGTGTAAAGTGGTACTTCAACATTGTTTTGATCTGCATTTCTCTAATAATGAGAGATTTAGAATCAGATGCTAATTGATAGTTTTGATTTATTTATCTGAAAACTGCCTATTCGTGTCCCTTGACCATTTGTCAATTGGGGAATATCTTGATTTTTTGCAAATTTGACTTAGTTCCTTATATATTTGGGAAATGAGATGTTTGTCAGAGGGTTTAGTTGTAATTTTTTTCTAGTTTGTGATTTCCTTCTAATTTTTGTTGCATTGGTTTTGTTTGTAGAAAAACTTTTTAAGGACTTCCGGGCTAAGATGGCAGCAGAGTAAAAGGAAAGGGCTTCCTCTCCTCACAACCAGTCAATATAAAGTATCTCAAAAGGAAAAAAAATCTAAATCAGATAAGTGAAGAGGCTCTTCCAGGGGCACAACCTTGAAGGCAGATGGAGTTTGGGCATTTCCACTCTATAAAGGGGTAAAATTACACCTAACAAAGCACAACTACAATCCACAAGTACCAAAAGAAATAAGATAAAACAGAAAAAGCCTTTGATACTGGATAACTTTTATGGAGAAAAAGAGCAGAGTACAGAAGCAACAGCAAAGAGTAACAAATGAGCAAACACATCTAAACTTCCAAAAAAGAAAAAAAAAAGGAAATTGGTCACAGGCTCTCAAGGACTCAAAAGAAGTTCAAGAGCCAAATAAGAAAAACAGAAGGAAAATGGGAAGAAAAGTGAGGAATAGAAATGAAAGCAATTAAAAAAGAAAATAACAGTTTAAAAGAGAGAATCTCCCACTTGGAAAAAGAAGCACAGAAATCATAAGAAGTAATAAGCAAATTGGAGACCAGAACTGACCTGCTGGAAGCCATGAAAAGTAGAAAAGACCAAACCAAAACAGTAAAATCAAATGATCAGAGCTGAAAACCAGTCTTTGCTAGTAGAAGTTAATGGTCTCACAAGACAGCAAGAATTAAAAAAGCAAAGTCAAAAGAAAGACAAATGAAATATTTAATTGAAGAGACAACTGACCTAGAAAACAATCTAGGAGAGACAATTTAATTTTTTATGTTTTATTTTTTTTAATAATTTTTATTTTTTAGAAAAGTTATCATGGTTACATGATTCATGTTCTTACTTTCCCCTTCACCCCCCAACTTCTTCCTCCCCCCCCCCCGCAGAGCTGATGCACATTTCCACTGGTTTTAACATGTGTCATTGATCAAGACTTATTTCCAAATTGTTGATAATTGCCTTGGTGTGGTAGTTTCAAGTCTACGTCCCCTATCATGTCTGCCACAACCCATGTGTTCAAGGAGTTGATTTTCTTCTGTGTTTCCTCTCCTGTAGTTCTTCCTCTGAATGTAGGTAGCATTCTTTTCCATAAGTCCCTCAGAATTGTTATGGATCATTGCATTGCTGCTAGTACAGAAGTCCATTACATTCTATTTTACCACAGTGTATTGGTCTCTGTGTACAATGGTCTTCTGGCTCTGCTCCTTTCACTCTGCATCAATTCCTGGAGGTCTTTCCAGTTCACATGGAACTGCTCCAGCTTATTATTCTTTTGAACACAATAGTATTCCATCACAAGCATATGCCACAATTTGTTCAGCCATTCCCCAGTTGAAGGGCATGCCCTCGTTTTCCAGTTTTTTGCCACTACAAAAAGCGCGGCTACAAATATTTTCATACAAGTCTATTTATCTATGATCTCTTCGGGGTACAAACCCAGCAATGGTATAGCTGGATCAAAGGGCAGGCAATCTTTTATAGCCCTTTGAGAATAGTTAGGAGAGAAAATTTAAAAATCATTCGTCTAACCTCAAAACCTGGAAAAAACTGAAGCCTTGATATCATATTACAAGAAATTATCAAGAAGACTGCCCTGATATTCTTGAGCAAGAGGGCAAATTAGACATTGAAAAAGTCCATAGATCACCTTTTACATTAAATCCTCAAAAGACACCCCCCCAGGAATGTAATTGCCAAATTCAAGAGTTTCCAAGCCAAGGAGAAAATATTGCAAGGGGCCAGAAAAAGGCAATTCAAATATCAAGGAGCCCCAGTCAGGATTACACAGAATCTAGAAGAATCAGAAGAATGTAGTGCCCAGTGAAAGCAATATTTTTTTGACAAACTGTGAATGATCTAGTTATTTTCATCAATGTAGTAATCTAAGACAATTCCAGAACATTCCATGATGAAAAATACCATCTACCCTTTCAGAAAAAATTGATGGGGCTGGAAAATAGAATAAAACATACTATATTTCATTTTCTTCCTACTTTTTTTTCATTTGATATCTTTTACAAAATGGCCAATATAGAAACATGATTGCACATGTAAAGTCTGTATCAGATTGCTTGCCATCTCAGGGAGAAAAGAAGGGTGAGAAGGAATGAGGGAGAATGATCTGGAATGAAGTAAAAAATTTGGAACTCAAAACTTTTTTTAAATGAGTATTAAAATTGTTTTAAATGTAATTTGGGAAAATAAAATATTATCAAAATGAAGAAGAGACCTTTTCTGAATTCCTAAGATGTCTTAGATTCTGTCACCCTACCAAAGATGATAAAAGTAGAGGGCAATTAAGTTTATCAATCAATCATCTTATCCCTCTTAGCCCTAATAAATTTATCAGGAAAGAAGCTCTCTGTTTTTTGTTTTTTTACTTTTTTCACTTTTTTTAAGAATATTTTTCCATGGTTACATGATTCATGTTCTCTCCCTCCATTTTCCCTCCCTACTACCAGAGCTGACAATCATTTCCACTGGTTTATATATGTTTTATTATTCAAAATCTATTTCCATATTATTCATATTTGCAATAGAGTAATCTTTTAAAACCACAACCCCAAATGATATACCCATATAACCAAGTGATAAATCATTTGTTTTTGCTCTGCATTTCTACTCCCATACTTCTTTCTCTCGATATGGATAGAATTATTTTTCATAAGTTCTGCAGGCTTGTTCTTGATCATTGCTTATTAGTAGCAGAGTCAAATACATTTAATCATCTCACAAGGTTTTGGTGTTTGTGTAGAATATTCTCCTGGTTCTGCTCACTTCATTCCACATCAGTTCATGGAGCCAGTTCATATAGAAATCAAGCAGTTCATCATTCCTTATAGCACAATAGTGTTCCATCAACATCGTATACCACAATTTTTTCAGCCATTCCCCAATTGGGGAACATCCCCTTGCTTTCCAAATTTTTGCCACCACAAAAAAACACAGCTATAAATATTTTTCTACATTTTTTGTCTCTTGGGGGTACAAACCCAGTAATGGTATAGCTCGATCAAAGGGCATGCAATCTTTTAAAGCCCTTTGAACATAATTCCAAATTGCCTTCAAGAATGGTTAGACCAATTCACGCCTCTTCCAGCAATGCATTAGTGTCCCTATTTTGCTACATCTCCTCCAAAATTTATTATTTTCCTTTACTGTCATATTGACCAATATGCTAGTTATGAAGTCATACCTCAGATTTGTTTTTGTTTTTATTTTATTATTTTATTTTATTTTATTTTATTATTCTAATCAGGAGAGATTAGGAAAGAATATTTCTTAATTGAATCAATCAATTAGAAGTGGAACTATGGATGAATAAAGGCTGGCTATTTCTGGTGTTTCAACTAATAGGGACAAGAAAAATCTTTGGATTGTTTGAGAGACTTGGTCACATCCTATGTGGCTTAAATAAAATCCAGAACCTAAATTCAAATTGCACATTTAAGTACCTGGCAGTGGAAAGGAGAGAGCATTTCAAGTAAATCCCTATAAAGGGATATGAATATTGAATTGGAAAGAAAGTGGAGAACACTGGCCTTAACTTTGGTGCCAATCTTCTTCTCTCATTGGGTTAGTGAAAAGATCAAATCCAAAAGGTTTAGTACTTTCCATCACTCTCCTCCAAGTATCCTTAGAACACAAGATGGAACCTAAGGTGTTAGGGAACTAAGGATAAAATATTAGACCCACCTAGGTTCTACAAGGATCCTAGAAGAAAAGCTCTATTGTACCCAAGGCGAATATCTTGGAAACTCTGGCAAAGTATTTTCAGTTATCTTTTTGCCACATGTGTGCTCTAAGTTTGAGTACACGTTTCTTTGGACTCTGTATGTATGTATGGGAGAGTGTTATAAACTGTTGTGGAAAGTTTTTTCTGCTGTATATTTTTAAATATTACTTTAAAAAAGTTAATAAGTCTGTCCATTTAATTGAGGTTTATTGATAATCATGATGGAGACTAATGAACTAAATATTTAGATGATACCCTCTCAGTCCTTTTGGAATACTCCAAGAAGTGAAAGGAAAGCTATAATAGAAATACTATGGGAACTCAATCTAAGGAGAGGGGAAAGTTAGGGAAAAAGGAAGAATCATTTATTTAGAGCCTATTTTTTCCAAGCATTGTAGTTAACACTTTTCATAGTTTATCTCATTTGATCCCCATATGATCCTGGGAGACAGGCACTATTATTATCTCTACTTTATATCTGGGGAAACTGAGGCAAGAAGACATTAATTGACTTGCCCAGGGTTACACTGCTAGTAAAGTGATTGACAGTATATTTGAACTGGTCTTTCTAGCTACCAGCTAGTGTTCTATCCATAGTGTCAACTACTTGCCTAGAAGAATGCATGTGCTAGACATTTAATAAATATTTATTAGTTTATTTTTTTAAATTTAACATTATTTATGGTATATAAATTCTTTGATTCCACATTAATATTCATTCTTGCATCCATTCAATAAATACGGATTATATGCTTCACACATACAATCCACTACATCATGGTTAATGTTCAATAGTGCAAAACTAAATACTCACAGGGTTAATATTAATTAATTAATTGATTGATTAGATTAATAGTAATAATCAATCAATAAATTTTGGATGTAACCTAATTGGGGAACATTAAATGTAATTTAAAAAATCTCAATGAACAAAAATTGCTAGTTCATAAGATATGGCAATATTTATGGAGGCAATTTCAGTAAAAATGTTATCAACATTTTCAAATATTTAAATAGTTCAATAAAGTTGTTCCAAGATGTTTAAGTTACTTTTGTCATTTTTATATATATATATATATATATATATATATATATATATATATATATATATATACATCTTAGCTATTTGTTAACATCAAATGAAATATTTGAGAGAATACTTAGCACAAGTGGTACACATAGTACATACTTTATAAATGCGTATTGTCTCCCCCTATCCATTCACTCCTCCACCGTCTTTAAAAGTCAAGGTGATTTTTTATGTGTCCTATTCTTTTCCAATCCAGTCTTTGCATTAAAGACTGATATGAGCAAATATAAACCATTTAAAATCCATCATCATGCTTCTAATGGGACTATGCCCATTAGTCCTAGATCCTGCTACTATGGTCATTACAAATAAAGTGTTTACTGGATTGGGGCCATCTAGGTTGAACAGAATAAAGGACTAGGGGTAGAGTAAGGAAAACCTGAGTTCAAATTTGGTCTCAGACAGTTACTGGCTGTGTGACCTTGAGCTAGTTGGCTCAATTTCTTCATCTATAAAATGAATCAGAGAAGAAAATGGCAAAACACTTCAGTATCTCTGCCTAGAAGATCTTATTTGCCGTCAGAAAGAATGGGATGGCACTGAAATGATTGAACAATAACAAATTATTGGATTTTTCAGTTGGGGGTGACCATTTATTGACTTGGAGGTGAGTTATCACCTGACATACTCCTGAAAGTCATAAGCCTTTCTCTTGCATAGGATGATCACACAGTTCATTCATATATTTGTGTAAGTGAAAATGAATGTGCCCCACCTATCCTTAATTCCACTTTCACTTTTTACTTAAAAAAAAAAAGAAGTAAGAATGCAGACATGCAGTGATTGAGCTATAGAAACAGGATTTGGGGTTAGCAATTAATAGGGTCTTTGACAAAATTATTTTAATTATATTGCTTCTTTTTAGTGATCTATAAAATTCATATAAAATGTTATTACAACTCTTTTCTGGCTAAGGAAGAAATTGTGTTTCCTTATCTTTACTGTGGCATAGGATTCAATGTGACATTTTAATTTATCTTTTAAAATAATTATATAGCATCGTCCATGGCTTAGAGGTGGTTTTATTTTCCTTTGTTTTGTTTGGTCATTTCTGTTGTCAAAGGTCCGTTCAATTAAATTCTCAATTATTCTTAGACAAAACTTAGCCTGTGTCAGTGTTGCTCAGTACCAGAAAACAATCAGAGATAAAATCTTATCTTTGGGCATACAAGATCAGCGTTCATTTTAAAAACAGCTTAATAATAGAATGTTATAAAAGCAAATGTTATTGCCAATTAGATTTGTTTATTTTTCATTCTCATTCTATTGCATCAAAAGTATCATCTTAGAGATAACATTATTTCATGGAAATAACTGGAAATGGGGTTGGGGGTAGAAAGCATATAAATTTCAGCATCCCATGTGATTAGTGTATATATGTAATTGCCTTCCTATTTACTTTGATGCTGTCATTTAATGAAATGACTCTAACTAAAACCCTAATGGAGAAAAATTCCTAATTCCTTTTTAATATTTTACTCAATCTGGAAATGTAATTTAAAATAATGTGACTCCTGATTGCCAAATTATATTCTTTCACATCAGTACTATAAATTGTTTCTCTGTTCTATCAACAGATTGCTTTTCATTCTTGCTTCCCTCCGGAATTCTTCCCCTCTTTTTTTCTTTTCTCTCTGTCTTTGTCTCGGTCTATCTCTATCTTTCTTTCTGTCTTTCTGTCTGTCTCTGTCTTTCTTTTTCTCTTTCACTTACTCATTCTTGTTCTCATTCTTGTCCTAAAATACTTGCCCTAAAATGCACAGTCACTAGGTATGTTGTCTGGTAAGGTTATATGGCTGAAAGAAAGAAGTATTTGCTTTTCTGGCCCTCTCCCCCAATCTTTGGAATGTAGGCAAGTCATATTCTATCACAATTATTTTCTCACAATTAAAAATTAACCCAGATCATTTAACAATTATGTCCAGTCATAGTTTTATAAGAAGGATAATAGAGTTTAAAATATTATGGAATCAGGAATTATGGATAATTTAAAGAACTAAGGGTAAGTCTTGGAATAAAAGGCCATTGTTTTTAGTTAGTAGAAGAGGAATTCCATAGTTTTCAGTGATAATCTATTCGAATCAAACACATACCTACTTCTCCCCATCCCGAGGAATTTGAATAAATGGACCAGTGAGCAGAGGAGAGCTTTAACCTCATCAACTCCCCAGTTTTCATTTTCATTCAAAGCATCCACCATCATACTGACTATGCCCATAAAAAAGAAATTAAATCTCTCAAACCTTGAATCTATCCACATTTAACTTACTCATTGTTCTAATCTAGAGACCTAGTACTTATTCTCATGATCAGAACCTAAGGGGCTCTATATTGAGGCACAAAACTTCTACTCTTATCATGTGCATCTGTCCTAGAAGCACTCAGGCTATATTTATAGATTTGGTTTTGTCAAAATAGAATATAACTTCCTTGAAGTACTTTTCATTTTTACTTCTTTAGATACATCACCTAGCAAAGGAGCTAGAATGTAGGTGATGTTTAATAAGTACTTGTAGAATTAAATTAACAAAAATGTAGGAGGTGGGTGGGTTTCAAGTTCTCTATTGGTATCAAAGAAGTTTTCATCTTAAAATTGGCCAGTTCACCAAATCATTGATCCCCCTACTAAAGATTTATATACAACTACCTCCTATCCACCAAAAAAAAAGTCCCATTGATCTGCCCTTCTGTTACTACCAGGCTGAAATAGCTTTTGAATAATTGTCCCTTAACATTACTGTATGATGAAAGGTTCCTCTGTGCCACATTGGTCTGTCTAGGAATGATGTAAAACAAGTCACCACAAAAAAATAGCATATAGTGAATTGCCATTTAAAATATCTGTGTGAAACCACCCTGTCCTATGAAGTATCAAGTTAAAATCCTCTTGAAATTAATGGAACACAATAAATTTTATTATTATATAAAATTACATTCCCCCCCAAAAAAACAGCTAATAAATTATGCAACAAAATGGGATATGATAAAATACCATTTACAATGTGATCTCATGTAACTCTTTTTATCTCAAATCTATCTTTATTATGAGCAATAGAACCAATCCATATATAGGATGCAGAGAATATAGTTTAGTATATAAATTATTTTTTATTTTAAAATTTCAATTAATTAATTAATTAAGAGCATTTTCCCATAGTTATAGGATTCATGCTCTATCCCTCTTCTCCTCGTACCCCCTCCCATAGCCGATGCACAATTCCACTGGGTTTTACATATGTCATTGACCAAGACCTATTTCCATATTATTGATATTTGCGCTAGGATTCTTATTTTGAGTCAATATCCCTAATTATATCCCCATCCTCCCATGTGATCAGGCAGTTGTTTTTCTTCTGTGTTTCTACCCCCACAGTTCTTCCTCTGAATGTGGATAGTGCTCTTTCTCATAGATCCCTGTCTTCTTAATTAAATGCTATTATCTTAAGTGGTGATAATGTATCAGGATGGTGTCATGGAAAGAATATTGGAAATTAGAAGAAATAGATAATAGTTCTGACTTTGTTACTATCTATGAAATCTTTAGGAAATCACTGAAGTCTCTTTGATCCTCAGATTCCACATCTTTAAAATGGGAATAAAAATATTTACCCTACTTGTTTCAGAGAATTGTTATGGGAGAAGAATGTTTAAAGGAAATGACAGCCAGTAGGTACAAAAGTACTTTATAAAGTATAAAGAACTATTCTAAAGCTAAGTATTGTTATTACATTTGACACTGGAAGATAAGGAATATAGTTCTAATGTGGGCTTAAGAGTATAAAGGGTCTACTTTAAAATGGTCCCTTTCTCTCTTTTGCCACTGTTGATTTGATAGTATCACTTCTTGAATTATTCTATTTCTTCTTCACATCTTTTTTCCTGACAGTGTCTCTCCCTTTGAATGCTGATGAGTTCAGAGCCAATCGATATACTTGCTGATATATCTTTTGATAATGTCATTACAAGGGCTAAGGACAGATAAGTTGGATTCCTTTTCCTTCTTTAATGCATGTGAAATAGCAGCAGAACCAGTTTCTCTGAAACATAGAGCTGTTACTTTTATTTCCCACAATCTACACAGTGACGTGCTCCAAGAGATCCTATTCTCATGAGCTGGGCCAGTTGGGCCTACCAACCTTCAAAAAGCACCAATTTTAACTCCTCCTGGGAAATGTACTCTAAAAAATCTACTTAAATGATGCCTTTTCACTACGAAATGTAGGTTGCATGTCTTTATGGAATGAATCTCCAATACCTTTTACCATAAAATTAGCTTAGGGTTCAAATAGAAATCAAATACAAATCATTAGAATATATTCAAGGATTTGAATACCATCACAGAGTCCTAAGCCTTTCAGCATAGTAAGCTTCTTAGGCAGCCTTGAAAATTCCTTTACAATGAGAATAAATCTTACATGATTCATAGATCAGAAAATATGGTTTCTAATTCCCTGAGCAATTGTACCTTTCCAGTACCATAGGCTGTACTGGGTAGCTTTGGGGGGGCAATCAATGAAAAAGATATGAGTTAAAGAGTGACCTCTTGTGGCAATGGAATTTTTTGTTCACCCTTGAATAATTTTTTTTTTTTTAATGACCACAGCATGGTTGTTGAAATGTCCAGAAACAGAGACCTTTCAGATCTGGTAAAAGAAATAGTGTGTACTAATTTCGCATATTTAGAGCTTTTTCATGGGCTATACATTATGGATTTGAAGTTAGGAAGAGATATTTATTTCATACATAATTTTATGATATTAGCTGGAGTTTTATTGTAAGCTAAGTTAGTGTAAGAAAATAATTGAGTTAAAATTCATTAAAATGCTTTAATATATGTAATGGGATTCCCCATGCCAATATAAAAAAAACTACTATAACAACAGCCATATTTCTCTACCTGAAGTATGTGGTTCTATTTTTATATTTCTATAGGAAGATTTTTATATTTACTTGAGCAAATATACAATAATAAAAAATAAGCAGAGTCTTCTCTTCTCTTTCATATTAACAACCTCTCTCATAATCATCTCCATATAAAAGAAAATAAAACCAGCAGAAATAGCCTGATTCTTTGTAGTATTTAATGAGTTGTGTTTACAATGGACTTTGGCACAGTGTTTATATATATTTTCAACTGCTGGCAATCTGAATGTTAGTGCTTTAAAATCAATGAATCACTCAATCCATAGGCATTGCCTACTATGTGCAAGCCTTTCAAATTATTTGGAAAAGAATATAGTATATCGTTTATAATAAACTGGTAATGAGCTTTTATCATGGACCATTTTGGAATAAGAGCTCAGCAAAGTAATTTTTGGTTGAAATGTATTGCACTACATAATAATTTATCATTTTAGTGGAGGAAAAGCACAAAAACAAGTCATTTATATCTTTCTAGCTCATTTTCTACTAATCTTAGATTATGTACTTTGATGTTTCTAGAGAAAATGTACTTTAATAGCAATATCCTTCATCTTATAGCATCTGAAAAATTTTGGCTGCAAGGTGAATTTGTAGAGGGGGTAAACTTTTATGATTTCCATTGGAGATGCATTTGTGTTGGAAAAAAATATTTTATTCTGAGAAGTTCTTGAGGAGAAAGGAGTGTTGGTAGTAGTACACTGGTAATAAATAGTACAAAAAAAATACATGACCTTCTAGATGATGCAAAACCCATCTAGATAATGATTTCTCTTTTCAAGAACTTTTCTGATGCCAAGGTGTTCATGAGGCAATCAGTTACCTTCTTTCTCCCCTTTCAAGACAAAATCATTTCTCCATTGACTGTAGTTTCCAAGATTTCACACCTACACATCCAAAAAGTTTGCTTACCAACTACACTATTGTCTAGTCCTGGGTTGTGACTTTTTTTTTTAAAGTTCTTATTGCTAGCATGCTATATTCCAATTTACAAAATTCCTTGACTTTAAGGGCTTCTATATGGAAAATGAGCAATATTCCTACCTTTTCAATACTTTGAATGGAATTTTACAATATGATTTTACTATCTAGAACATCTACTTTGGTCTTAAAATCAAGGAAGTATTTGTTTTATTCTAAAGTAACTAAATAATGCTATTACACTTTGGCTGTGTGTAAATCAAAGTGTGGAATAGGCAGATTTTTTTCCAGTGACCAGGAAGGAATCTGAAGCAGGTGCTATGGAGCCCTTAGACTTGATCAGAAATCAGAGATGTCAAGGTCATCTCTTATACCCTAGGCCATTGCCAGTCATCCTGACTTTGGTCTGGCTACTGGTCTTTGATGACTCTGGAAAAGAGTAAGGCTGATATGACTTTGTGCAACTCTGCCTCACTTAAAGCAAATTCACATTCGAGTCAAGACATCACCTTGTTTTGTCATTAGTTGTTTTTGTAACAAAGAATGAGCAACACATCTTCTAAAAGATTATTAATATGTACCAATTCCTGGCACATAATAGGTTCTTTTTTTTTAAACCTTTACCTTCCATCTTGGAGTCAGTACTGTATGTTGGGAAATTGATCAGAGCCCCTAATAAATGATCAGAGAGCAATGAGAGAGAGAGAGAGAGAGAGAGAGAGAGAGAGAGAGAGAGAGAGAGGGCGCCAGACTTTCCCTTTTATACTTTCCCTGACACGTCCCCCAAAGGAAGTAGGAGGTGCTAGGGGAAGTTGTAGCAGAGAGAGTCCTGGGAGTTGTAGTCTTCCAGGGCTTATAATAATTTCAAATGACACAGCTCCAAGGCAGAAGAGTGGTAAGGGCTAGGCAATGGGGGTCAAGTGACTTGCCCAGGGTCACACAGCTAGGAAGTGTTTGAGGCCAGATTTGAATCTAAGACCTCCCATCTCTAGGCCTGGCTCTCAATCCACTGAGCCATCCAGCTGCCCCCTGCACATAATAGGTTCTTAATAAATTCTTGTCCAGTACATTTTTATTCTAAATTTATATATCTCCAGGCTGTACTCCTGTCTCTCTAAGACATTCTCCACAATGCCCAGCCCCCATCTTGGATGCTCAATATGTTTTCTCCCAAGACTCTCACATTAAGGAAGAGACCCAGGCCTACCGTGTTTTACTTCCTCTTCAGTTGCCCTCCTAACTATCAGGAATTTTTTCTTCTCTTCACTACCACAATACACTTTTTAGCTTCCTATTATGTATTGGCTTCCCTGCTGTCATTAGAATGTAAGCTCTTTGAAAATAGGGACCATCTTTCTGCTAGTACTATTTATATTTTCACTTGGCATAGTACCTAGCATCCATTAAGCACTTAAATGTTTGTTGACTTTTGACTTCTGTCAAGTATGATAATGAATGAAGTCAGTTTTTTTTTGGTAAAATGTGATTCAAAAATTTCCTTAATTTTATGAATATATTAATTTGTCATAATAATAGAACAGCACTTTCTATTTTTACCTTTGATTCACATTTTCCTTAAGTTCATCTTTCAAAATATACAGTAAAAATGGAACTTCATCCTTGTTGCTAATATTTTGAAATGACCTTGAAATGAACTCAAATTTGACATGTTTTTCTTAATCTCGGGAAGATGAATATATTTAATATGCTTTAAATTACATCATATTTTATTATTTCTCAAGGGATCCATTTTATCCTTACTATTATTGCTTATTATTTCATATAATTAAAAATAATTATATGTATACATATAAAGAATAAAGGGCTTTCTGACTAATGTCCCATCTTTTCTTGAAAGATCATATTACTATGATATGAAGAGATGACACAGATTAAGATTAAGATGAAGAAAAAATTAAATGATAGGTGAGTCAGATAGATAGATGACAGACAAATTTAGAGGAAAATTTATTCCATTGCAAAGTACCTTTGGGGCATTTTATGAAGTCAATTAGGTAAATGTCTATAGTTCCAAAGTAGGTGCTAAACCCCCAAATAGCTTGTTGTATCCTGGCAGAATAAATGGAGTCAAAATAGAGACAAATAACATTTCTATGACTCTTCTCCCACAGAGTCAAATTCAGGGGATCCCAAAATCTTAAGATATAATTAAAAGTTTGGAAGATTGCATAAATTCCTAGCAGAGAAAATACTTTGCCATAGAATGACAAGGTTGGCTTTCTAGCAACACAAATTTTGGTTTCCTTCTTGGATAGCTTCAGCTATTGATTGATATTGGAGCCATAGAAAGAAAGTGGAAATTCCCTAGAGAGAAGTCTTATCTGTTTATATCTATCTGTGAGTCCTTTGTGATTTCATTTTCTATGGGATAAAGGCTGTGTAATATCCCATATGAATTGTTAATATGAAAACTTGCATGGTAATCAAAGGCTGTGATTATGCTTACATATAGGATCGACTTAACCTCAATGAGGTAATGAATGAAGGAAGTATTTATTAACTATTTACTATGTGCCAAGCACAGCCATAAGTACTAGGATTACAAAGACGAAAGCAAAGATAGTTCCTACACTTATGGATCTTACATTCTAATAGAGGAGATAAAATATGTAAAGGTCTGGTGATTGAGGAGTGGCATTTTGGTCAAAAAGTTACTAGGGAAGTAAATGAGGCCTGAAAAAATTGGGACACTAATTCCAGGAACAATGACAGAATTGATGTGATCGTGTTTCTAGAACTAGAGGTGGGGGATAAGAGGGGGGAAAAAAGTTAAAACATCTCATAAGGGAGCTGGAGTAGCTGCAAAGATGCCTAAGTACTCCTGAAGTGAAAGTGAGAGTAAAGTAAAACATGATTGGGTCTACCTGAAATAGTGGGCCAGGTGAGGTAATCACAATTCAGAATAGCAGACCACAAGGCAAAAGTTCCAGAGGCCAAAGAGTTAAATATCCAGATTATGACTTCTTGTCTGGGTAACAAGGCTGTTTATGAAGCTACTGAGAATATGACTTTAAAGTAGCTTTCAAAAGTCCTACTAGGATTGCAGTCCTTAATATACAGAATTATCTATAATACTTTATAGGGGTGGGAAGTAGAACATTCCAAAATTAGAAGCTTAAGGGTTTGGAACCACTGTTATAGATATTTAGACAATAGAATATGAACCCTTTTCATGGAATGTACAATAGATATAATCAAGATTCAAGTCATACAAAGATCAAGTGGAAGAAGAGTGAACATTTAAGCTTGAAGGAAAGGATATTTGTGGCACATAATAACTCTTGTCAAATATTTGAAGGGCTATCTTATAAAGAGGTTTTATTCTGTTCTGTCTTAATCTGTTTGGACCCAGATGATAGAACAATAAGTAGTTGTTGTACAGAGACAAATTTAGGTTCAATGTTAGGAAAATCTTCCTAACAATTAAAGCTGTTTGACAGTATAATGGGGTGCAGATAGAAGCTAGCAATCTACTTGTTGGATACATAGTCAATAGTTTTTTTCTTTACTTGGGTTCTTTTTTTCCCCTTACTTTTTAGGTCTAAATAGCCCCTCAAAAGTCTACGATTCTCTAAAGATATTATTAGGAAGTCTTATTTTTATGATACTTATTGGGTCTCCCACACAGGCTTTCTCCAAATTTTTAAAATACAGTTCTAATGGATTCTTTTAACATGGTGTACTTGTACTTAATTTCTGTTTCAAAAAGATGCCTGAAAGGAGTCATCATAATTGAATGTGACCATTAGCACTCACTTATGAGCCAAACTAGAAATATAGAAGAAAAAACAAACATAATGTGATTAGTTCAATGGACTAGCAATGGAATTATTTTAACTGAAGTAGTTATAAAAGTGAAACGAGGATTTGCAGATAAGCAGAAAAGTAAGTTTTAGTAATTACTATCCTAAAAAGAATGAACCATTAATATCAGCACACAATGTTAATTCAGTGAACTTTTATGGAAATTTAAGGAAAAAGAAAACATGGGGAATATTATGTGCTGAACTATTTGTAGAGTTTGTTGTATCCTATTTTATTCCAGTAAGATCATGGGTTCTGAGAAAGGAATATAATGATATAAACGTATGAAGTTTCTCACAATTGTTTATTAATACTTATGGCACATCTTTCATTGGTCCTTCACATGGCCAAGATGCTCATATCAGTAATATTTTGTTTAGAGAGGAAAATTCCCATTTCCTTAGCTGAGTTATATATTTAAAAGTGAGGGGAAACTCTTTTACCTTCTTGAGCCACTTATTGTGGCAGATATTGCAATAGTCACATGGGAAACAAATGCGAAACAAAACACTCCCTACCCTCAAAGAACCTTTATTTCCTTGAAGGATATAGCAGATACAGAGATAATATGGTTATGTAAAAAAATGTGTAAAAAAAAAGTAAAATAAAATATTTTTGATGGGGGCACTAACAATTGGAAGACTGTCAAAGTTTCTTGAAGGATGTAATACCTTAAGAAAGCTTTGAATAGAAATAGGGATTACAACAAGTAGAGGTAAGGAAGAAGAGCATTCTAAACATGAGGGGACAGTCTATGCAAAAACACAAAGGGGAGAGATTGATGATACACAGAGGGAATAACCAATAGGCTGGTTTGGTCTAGAATTTGTATGGAGTAGGATCCTGGAATCAGACTGGGAAAAAAATGTCTTGATCTATACTGTGAAGGGTTTTAAATGCCAAATTAGAAAGTTAGAATTGTCTCTGAGGCATTGAAAACCTGTTTGAGTCTCTTGAGCAGAGGACTGTGCTTTAGGAATATAAATTTTGCAGCTGTTGCACAATGGATTTTTAAGGGAAATATTGGATTCAGGGAAGTAAATTAGAATTCATTTACAGTAGTAATGGCAGGAGTTATTGAGGACCTGGACTAAGGAGACTATGGTGCAAGTAGTAACAAGAGGTCAGATAGATACAAGAGAGAGTGGTGAGGTAGAAGTGGCAAGACTTGGCAACTGATTGAATATGTGAGTATATTGATAACATTGAAAAGCTGAGGATGCTGCTTAGGTTACATACATGGGTGAATGGAAGAATGGCTGGCTTTGATAGAAACAAGGGATTAAGAATAATAAAAGGAGGAAGAAAATATTGACTTCTATTTTAGCCAAGTTTATTGGAGATGTGAGCCTGGAACATAGGTAAGAGAGGAAGACTGAATGTATGGATTTCAGTAGATTTGAATCTTTAGAATCTGTGAGATCTAGAGAACATACGGTAAGAAATAAAAGAATTTCAGTATACTCAAACAAAAGGGGTGGGTATTGGATGATGAATCTGCACAGAAGACTTGGAGAAACAGTTCAATACAGCAAAGAAATATATGTCTCCATTTCTCTTTTATATATAAATATTTATATCTACTGATAGAAAGCTATAGAGATAAGTAGAAATATAAAGACCTGGCAGAAGATAGTATCCAGAAGGATGGGGTTTGATGGTTGAAGGTTAAATATTCCAGCAAATTAAGATGATAATTGAAAGAAATTACATATGACCCTGGAGAGGACAGGTTCCATTTTTTGAAGAGGACAGAAGCTAGGTTTCAAGGGGATAGAAGCTATGTTACAAGTATAAGATTAATTAGAACAGCTGACCAAATGTTATGATAGAGGGGAGATAGAGAGAGTCTATGAGGGTGTCAGACTCTCTTCTAGATCTCCCCTCCTGCCGATTATACACTGCAGAGACTTTGAGGGGATATCACCCCTAAACTGGGTGACCTGGATGGTCGTGCCTTCCCCCCAGGATTTGGGGCAAGGCTTCCCTTTAAGATGAGGTATGGGGGACCCCAAACCAATTACGAATGAGGGCGGGGTTCTGGTAAGCCTCCCCCACGTCAGGCAACTTCACAGAGGGTGGTCTGGCTCCAAGATGGAGGCAGCCAGACCAAGCTGTGATTCCCCTCCCCCTCATCTCTCAGGCACTCTGGAATGCTATCTGACTAATGAATGGCTTTTATTAATCACAATTCATGGATTGGGAAAGGGGTGAAGGGCCGAGGGATTTTGGGGTGCCCTCTTCTCTATTTCCATGGGGTCCGTCACTCGGGTGTTCCTGCTCCTAAGCGTCTCCCCTTGCCACTTCTTCAGTTTCTATTTCTATCCTTTTCTATAATTGTAAGTTAGACCGGAAAGGGTCTCTCAGCAAGGTTGAGTAATGGGGGAAGGAACCTAAGAGATTGATCCCAAAATGGAGACCAAAAACTTAGCTCACTCACATGTTACATGAACTTCTGCAGCCTTAATTTCCTGACCTTTTACTTCCCTTTTGCCCCCTGGGGATTATATTTTGAAATATTGTCTCCAAAAAAGGAAACAACTATATTTTTTCTCCTTTTACTGTGCAAAGAGAGGTGATATGGCACAATGGATAGAGAACCAACCTCAAAACTCAGAAGAATGGATACAAGCCCCACCTCTGAGATGTGTACTAGGTATGCACATGCCCATCGAACATGATAATGTCACTCCTTTAAGAAACCAAAGTTTGCTATTCCCAAACAATAGATTCTGCTCTAAGAGTCCATCACAGAGCATCCTGAGTATATAGAAAGTCTGACTCTTATTGACATTTGGTCCTTAGTCTATCTCTATTATCTGTCTCAATTTTTATCAGTGGAATTTGAATATGTCTACTAATTACAGTTGTTCATTCCTAATATTGTTAGGGTTCAAAATGGGTGGCCTCCAGAGGAACACACGAGACAATGCAATCAAAGCAGGAGAAAGCTTTATTGCCAGTGCGCACTGGGGGAACTCAGCAAGAGAATCCCAAGGGGTGTATTCAGAAGAGGGAATATATATGTTTCTAGAATATAGGTACCTTTGTCTTAGGGTTAGCTAATAGCTAGACAGAGGGAGTAGGGATGCTTCCAGGTGCCACAGGATATGATTCTTAATCTTCAAGGCTGTTTTGTCCAGGGGCAGGGGAGGAGTTGTGGCCCTGGGGGTGTCAGCCAGGAGTTGTGTCCCTGGGACTGCGAGTCAGAGATTACTGCCCAGCTTGAGCCAAGAATGATGATATCCAAAAACCCCCCTGCTTAATTGCCAAGTTTAGCTTTTGGGCTATAATATTCTTATAAGCTATAATATTTCTATAAGCTTTTTTGGCTATAACAATATGAAAGAGTGAATAAAGCATTTTATAAGTGTTTTTAAATAAAATGTAAAAGTAAAGCATTTATTAAGTGCTTATCTTATACAAAGGACTATGCTAAATCCTTGGGATACAAATAGAATGATAAGAGCTTTCAAAAAAATTCAACTTCTAATAGGAAAATATCTATAGGATATTTCAGATCAAGTTAGATGAACAGACTTTGTGGTCATCAGGGGTCAGCAGTAAGGAAAATAGTAATGTGTCATCTTTAGAAGCTTTTCCAAGAATAAAACTCTACTAGATTTTTAGGTTGAACAATTTAATGGTGCTGCAGACTATGGCAGCTGAATCGATGGGGGCTGCAGCACATGCAATTTCAGTGGTGATATCATATCTCCAATAGGTCTGATTTTATATATTCTAGTTTTTCTGGTGTAGGCTTACAGCAGGACAGTGGTATATGGGAAGGACATACTGCTGTTCTGGGTGGCTTTAGAATTACAGACCCTACAATGGTAGTTGATCGTTGTACTTTGTGATGAATGAATATTCCTTCATGCCTTTGGTTTTAGCTAGTCTCCTGCCACATGCCTCTTTTCTGGTGGTTTTAGCTTTTAGCCATTCCGTGCATCATCCTGTACATCAAAACAACTATTTGTAAAGGAAAATTAATTCTTCAATGATAGACAAAATATGACATCCTTCATTATGGGACCTCTTCACAGAAATAAAAAAATTTAGAACCCTATGCAGAATCTATGCAAAGCAGAATTTAACTTGCCTATTAAGTTTTATTAAGGTTCTTTAATAACAAATTATATTGAGGATTACCAGTCACAGCTTGTCTCTTATAAGTGCACAGGCTAAAAATAAAACAATTCTTATGGACAAAGAGCTACATCTGAATTATTATGGTAATATTGGTTTATTTTTTTATATTTTAGATCATAATCTCAGTAAGTTGAATCAGCTAAATTCATTATCAAACAAAAAAATTCTCCTGTAAAAATGTACTCTAATGACTTAGCAACAGTATGGATTGTCAGTGAATTCTCATTCTTTCAGAAGAGAGGTTATATCAAGTTGCAAAGACTTTGCAAAAAATCCTAGGAGTAGACTAAGTCTGAAACTAAATCAAAGAAACATTGTTTAAGTACTTCTAGACACTGTGCTAAGCACCAGGCATACACAAAGAAGCAAAAGACAATCCCTGCCTTCAAGGAGTTGGTAATTTACCTAGGGAAATGCAGAAAATGCAATTTTACTTGGGACTTTTTAAAGTTTCTTTTGAAAGCAGGGATGGTGATAATCAAGAGTGGAGAAGGGAGAGCTTTCAAGCCTTGTAGGAAAGCTAGAGAAAATTCAGTAACCTGAGAATAGGAGCGTCTTGTTCATGGAATAGCCAGGTTAGTGTCACTTCATTGAAAGTATGCTTGATATAGAGGGGAGCTAGGTATCTCATGGGATTGAGAGCCAGGCCTAGAAACTGTTTCCAAATCTGGCTTCAGGCTCTTCCTGGCTATGTGAACATGGGCAAATCACTTAACCCCCATTTCCTAGTCCTTGTCTCTCTTCTGCCTTAGAACCAATGCAGTGTATTGATTCTAAGATGGAAGGTAAGGGTTAAAAAAAAAAAGAAAACAAAAGATTGTTTTTGGTTAGCAAAGTCCAAGAAGATTTTAAAGGTAAGAGGGGCTTAGGCTGTAAAGGATTTTGCGTGCCAAATAGAGTATCTTATATTTGCCTAGACACTTTAGGGAGCATCTGGACTTTATTGAGCAGTAGGATAAGTAACATTACTCTAAGGGTTGAATAGAAATGGAGTGGAATGGGGAGATACTTGAGGTAAGTAGACCCACAAGCAGACTATTAGAGTCAAGGCATGAACTGATAACCTGTACAATAGCAGGCAGTTTCAGAGGAGAGAAGTGGTGATATTTGAAAGATGTTGCAAAGGTATAATCAATAGGCCTTGTTAATAATTTGAATTGGGGCAGGGGGACCAGGTGAGGAATAGTGAAAAATTCAGGGTAACACCCAGGTTGTAAGCCTCAGGAATTGGGAGGATGATTTTGCCCTCTAAAGTAATAGAGGAGGGAGTTTTAGGAGAAAAGATAATGAGGGATTTTGGGGGGACACATTGAGTCTACGATATCTAATGAACATCCTATTTGACGTGTCTGAAAGGAATTGGAGATGTATCTACAGAGAAATTGGAACAGAAAAGATAAATTTGAGAATCAGCAGTATAGAGATGGTAATTAAATCCATGGGAGCTGATGAAATAAAATGAAATATAGAAGGGGAAGAAAACTATCTGTGATGAAGAATTAACATACAGAGAAACATGCAAAGAACTTATATTTTATAAGAACTGACATTTTTTAAAAGAACTTTTATTTTTTAATAGAACCCTTACATTCTGTCATAGAATCAGTACTAAGAATAGATTCTTAAGAAGAGCGGTAAGGGTTAGATGATTGGGATTAAGTGACTTGTCCAGAGTCACACAGGTAGGAAGTGGCTAACACCCGATTTGAGCCCAGGTCCTCCCAACTCCAAATCCAGCTCTTTCCACCATACTACCTAACTATCCCAGAACTGATATTTCAAACTCTAAGCTTTAATATCTGTGTCAGGAACTGCTCAGAAAAGGTCCTTAATGAATTTAGCTTTAGTACTGAACAGATGCTTCCACTTAGCTTAGCACCACTTCATTATGACCCACTGGATACTTTAGTCAAACTAGTTTCTCTGCTATGTGAATTCTCTGGTTCTCCATTTTCAAGCTTTCCACTGAACTCATTCCCCAGTATCTACTATGCATCCCTAGCTTCAGGGAGGACATGGGTTGAAATCTGGCTTCAAACACTTCTGTTTGACCTGTGTTAAAACTGTGTGACCCAGAGCAATCCATTTCAGGGAGGACATGGGTTGAAATCTGGCTTCAAACACTTCTGTTTGACCTGTGTTAAAACTGTGTGACCCAGAGCAATCCATTTAACCTTGATTACTAGCCCTTGCTGCCTTCTGTCTTAAAACTTATACTAAGACAAAAGGTAAAGGATTAAAAAAAAAAAGTAAAGATAGCATCCTTTAGCCTCAAGTTGGCCAAAGTTTCTCAGACTCAGCTATTTTGCAGGATTTTCTTCTCTGTCTCTCTCTCTCAGAAATAACAGGTGATAATGTAGAGAAGTGTCTTCTGTCATTTTTTGTAAACAAAAAAATCATAGTAGAAAGTAGGGTGGTTTTTTTATCTATACCTTTTTCACATTAGCAGTTGAGCATAAAAAGCACATAAAAAGACTTTCAATGGCCAGTTAATCTGCTTGGCAATAATGGACAATATAGAATGATAGAGTCTCTCTTTAATTTAGTTCTGAAATCTACCCTTTCTTCTCTTTCTTATCTTTATGGGTTAAGACTCTGGATCCTATCTGCTTGCCCAAAGTCACAAAGTTAGTAATGTTTTGAGTCTTAATTTGAATTCCAATCTTCTTGACTCAACCTCAGTGCTTTATCCACTGTGCCACCTGCTGCAAAGGACTCTCAAAACTCTTGAGTCAGACAGAACTTTAGTAACTTCTCTTGGAACTCTGAGCAGACCTCTACTCCAGACAAGTGAACAGTCAAGGCAGATAGCACAATAGCAGACATGCCCCCAGACAAGTGAAGTAGAAATGATTACTCCCTTATACAAATAAGTTTTAGGAGTTTTATGCATTTAATCTGACTGAAGTGCCTAGGTCATTTGCCACATACTGTCTTCTTGAGCCTGTAGCTACTCCAAAATATACAACCAGATAGTTACTACACCATACTGATGTTTTCCATGAATTTCGCTACAACTTCTTAATCAAAATATATTAAAAAATAAGGGAGTATGGTTTATAGTTAGAAATAATACTAGGATACGACAGGCTTTTAAGAAACTTCTAAAATGGTAATTTTAAAACGTATTAAAAATTTTAAATTAAAAATTTTAAACTGTAAATTTTAAAAACTGCCATACCCTTTAGCTTTATAATCAGTGTGAATGATATTAATATCTGCAACATATACCACTCTGCTCTTATTACCTTGACCTAAATGTAATCTTTACAAAATTTCTTGATTTTTCACTTCAATATCTTTCTATTCCCCTAAAATTAGACTTTTCCTTCCCGTTTCTCTCTATATGTCTCTATGTCTCTGTCTCCACCTGTCTCTCTCTCTTTCTCTTTCTCTCTCTTTTTTACTTTGGATGTTAGGGAAAGAAGAGGTAATAGATGTTTGACTTAAGACCTCCAGGAATTGATGCAGAGCCAGAAGAACATTGTACACAGAGACCAATACATTGTGGTAAAATAGAAGGTAATGGACTTCTGTACTATCAGCATTGCAATGATCCAGGACAATTCTGAGGGATTTTTGGAAAAGAACGCTACCCACATTCAAAGAAAGAACTTCAGGAGTGGAAACACAGAAGAAAAGCAACTGCTTCAACATACGTGCTTGAACACATGGGTTGAGGCAGACATGATTGGGGATTTTGATTCAAAACTACCACACCAATGCAATGATCAACAATTTGGAAATAGGTCTTGATCAATGACACATGTTAAAACCAGGGGAAATGTGCATCAGCCAGGGGAGGAGGGAGGGCGTGGGGTGAAGGGGAAAGTAGCATGAATCATGTAACCATGTTAACTTTACTAAAAAATGAATATTAATAAATGTTTAAAAAATAGATGTTTGACTTGCTATTACAACGTATTTATAAGTCTTCATTATTTCACTTGACTTTTCAGACTCAGAAATTCAATTTTTGGAATACCTTCCATTTTATTACATTAAAAAATTTATTTGTGTGTACATGTATATATATACATACACATAGATATACAAACCCTTTAGACTACTAAAGTTCTTTTCATGTAGTACCAGATAGAAAGCTGTGTTGGAAGGAACATGCCTAAAAACAACAGCTATTAGAGAGGCCAAGGCTAATGGATCTCTTATGCTATAGTGGGCTAAGTTCATCAGTTGTCCACACTATGTTTAGTATCAAAATGGTAGTACTGCTGCTTGGTTTAGGGAGACAGTATTTATTTTATGGGAAGGCTGGCTTATTCCTCTATTTTCTAGTATTTTTTAACAAGAATGTAAACCCCCAAGAGAGAATAAATGCCAGATTGCTTATAGAGGTGTAAACCAGCATAGGTGGAAAATGGAAGAAGTCAAAGTTTTTGGGCCAATTAGCATTGGGATCATGTCCAGAAGAAATCTCTGTTCTTGTATCCTGGGCAAGATGGAGAGTCCTAGTTTTAAATTTGAAAACAAAACAAAAAATAAAACTCTAAATAGGAAAATTGATGGTTGGGTCATTAATTTATTTTTTACCTGGCCTTGGCATGCATAAGTGAGTTAGTGATCATAGAATTATATATTTATAGTTAAAAAAGCTCCTTGGGGATCATCTATTTTGGTGCTTCATTTTATAGATATAAAGAAATGCCCTAGGGAGGCTAAGTGACTTGGCCAACTTCATATAGTTAGTAAGTTGTTCACCCTCTGATGCCTCTAATTCACAAACTGCAAAATGGAGACAGCTGTTCTGGCCATTTTTTCCTAATACACAAATAGATTTATCCAAAAAAGGCATACTGTATATTTGCTTTAAGCCCTGTGGTTGAAAGACAGGTGCAAAGACATTGTCTATTATCAAAGAAAGAAAGAATGCATTCTATAGATGAAGAGAAGTGAGGAAAAATCAAGAAGCACCAATGTATGGGTTAGCTAATTATGTGAAAATACTGCAACAGCTCATTGGGCAATTTTGTAATCAGATGAGCCCAAGGGATGAATGTGATCAAGTTTATAACAGTTCATTTTCTTTGTATGCAGCTGTATACAATGCCCCAGGAGATTCCAGAAGCAATGAAACCACAATGTCTCTTTTGATTAATAACATATTCAATCCTTGAAATACATGAGCAGAAACACATATTGTTGTGCCTTGAAGGGCATCCAAAGAAGCTATAGAGCCCCTTCTGGAGAGAGAATGCAATAGCTGAATACCTCCTGTGAATGGCCATCTTAATTGTGTTGTCTAGTTAAAGATGGTCTCTTAAAAAATTCTTTCATTTCTTTCTTTGGATCTAAATTTGTGGGGTTAAAATAAGCTGTTATTTCCCTAATTGTAATTTCTCCCCCAGTGATTTTATAGCTAACTCGGGAGCATTAACACCCACTGATTCCTCACGGAAAACAATCTATTCAAAGACATTTGTTTCTATTCGGTCTTTTTTTTTATGTTTCCCTCCATTATTTTATTATGGAGAAATTTGCACCAAGATAGAACTGCAGCTTCTTAAGAATTCACTTGTTCCTCTATTTATTCTTCCTGAGAAGTCATAAGCCTTTGTTGATGACATCCCAGATGGGTGCTAGGGAAATAATTGTGACTGAAAACACAGAGGGAACTCTAAAGGCTACAAGAGGTCTATCACTATCAAGGGTACTACTGGGTACAGGCTTAATCCCATACTCATTATTCAGCCAGATCTCTTACTGATTTCTTCCAATTTTCTTCCTCACATTGTTAACTTGAAGCTATGCAGTGCAAGTACATAAGTACAAATTATTTGATTTTTTCTGTATTTCATTGTTGTTTTTAAAAAATAAACTGCTTTGTTACAGGTTTAAATTTAAATTTTCCAGCCATCATTTTGTTAAAAGCTATTTTACTTAAAACTCTACAATATCTTTGTAAATTATTTTCAAGATATCTATCATGATGACTTTTCTATCAAGGAAAAATAAACTGTCAAGAATCTTTAAAATATATCAAGAAAATACTGACTTTCTGAAAGAGAAGAAATGTCAAGGATGAAGGCATGTAGAATATAAAGTGGTAAACATTTTATAACCAACTTCCCAGGGAAAAACACACAAGTCACTTTTAAAAAAACACTTTTAAGTTTAATTTATATTTTTTTACATTTCCTGTATCACTTTCTTTAGACAATCAACAAAGTAATAAAGCAACCCCTGTTTAGTAGCATTGCTGATTTCTGAGATATAAATGCTCACACAGCAAATTTAACAATCAGCTTTTAAGAACCAGTTTGAATTGGCTCCAGCATATTCCTGACTATCTAAACTAATTTTACCTCTATGTTGATATTATTATTCAGAATAATAATGACAATTTCTTTTCAAAAAGAAGGATTGAGTAATAATTAATCATATTTATGGTATCTGTAAGTTCTCCCTGGATGTCAAGTAGTATATGGAATATAATGGAATATTAATCTAAAATTTTAAAAAAATTTTGAAGAAATTTCACCAAAAGATAAAAGATAATAAAGAGATAAAAATAAATGTTTTGCGAAAAAAAGTGGTGAGACTTAAGTAGTGAAGATGAGCAATTAAAAAAATATAAATACATTAATAAGATAATTTAAGAAAAAGCATAAGAAGGGGCAGCTGGGTAGCTCAGTGGATTGAGAGTCAGGCCTAGAGATGGGAGATCTTAGGTTCAAATCCGACCTCAGACACTTCCCAGCTATGTGACCCTGAGCAAGTCACTTGAACCCCCCATTGCCCACTCTTACCACTCTCCTGCCTAGGTGCCAATACACCGAAGTTAAGGATTTAAAAAAAATTTTTTTAAAAAAGAAAGAAAAAGCATAAGAAGAATAGCATGATAATTGTAGGAATATTTCTAGGGAATGCCTCAAACATTACTATAGCCTATTACTTTCAAGGAGCCCTTCAACGTCACAGCTCTTGAATGTAAAGAAGCTTCTATGCTAAACGAGGAAGCTTCTATCACTTGAGAATAATTGCTCAGATTTTGTTAACTATTGCTATTCATAGTACATATGATCATATGATAATTTGGTTCAAAATTATCATGAAATTTTCCTACAATAAGGACAGCTCCACTCCTATTTCTCTCTCTTTCTCTCTCCCCTTCTTCCAGCTCTCCCTTCCTTCCTATTTTCTTTTCCTTTCTGTTTCAGGCAAAGAGGGGAGACTGAGAATAAAACTAAAGCTTAGGACTCTATTCTTCCCCTTTGTTCCTCTCCCTTCCCCTATTGATTCCTTTTCAGGAGTTTGCTGGAATAACCTCTCTCTCTACTTGCTCAAGCCTCTGAGTTCCTAATGATTTCCTTGCCTCATATGTTACAAAATATTCCCATCAATCCTAGTTGAATTGCTTTTGATGGATTCAAGGAGGTGTCCGAGACTTTTTCATACAACATGAAAATTTGAGATATGTCCTCACTTCATGAATATATCAGAGATTATTACCTTATTACATACTTTAAGTGGAGTGGGGTGACAAGCAATCCATTCAAACCACTAGTACCCTGAGGTAGAAGTAGTTGAATTCTCAGAACTATATTCCTATTTATGTTTCCTCCTTTCTCCTATCCTCAGCAACCACATTGCTCAGAAATATTTCCCCTCTATCTCCTTCTTCAAGAAGTCTTATATTATACAAGAGGTGTACCTTCTTATCAAGGGCAACTTCTCAATGTGCCCATTAATCTTATCTCCTCCCATGTTCTTCAGAAAATTGCTTCCTATTGTAACCCCTACTGTTTCTCTCATATCTTCTAAATCTCCCTATCTACTGGGTTTATCCCTGCTGCTTGCAAACATATCTCCCTCATCCTTAAAAACTCTCCATTGATCTCACTATTATTCCTACCAATTATCTCAAAGCTGCCCACCCTTTGGTTGCTAAACTCCTTGAGAACATCATCTATAATCAAGGATTCTGCTTTTCTTGCTCTCTTCTAAAACCTGCTGCATTTGGCTTCTGATCTCATCTTCCCACTGAAATTTCCCTTTCCAAGGTTATCAATGATCAGTTAATTACCAAGAACAAAGGAGTTTTCTCTGATGTTATCTTTCTTAACCTCCCCAAAGTCTTTGATGCTGTTGATTATTTCCTGGATCAATGACCCTCCTAAGGCTATGTAACACTTCTCTCTGATTTCCCCCTTCTGAACATCAGGCACACTATCAGCCCTTAAACTTGGTGTCATTTTTTACTCTTGACTGTTACTCACTATATGTGTTTAATCCATTGCCAAATCTTAGTTCAAGCACTCATCACCTTTTGCCTGGATTATTGCAATAAATAACCTTCTAACTGGTTACTCTTCCACTTCACATGTCTCTCAATTCCAATCCATTCTACACTCAGTTACCAAAGTGATTTTTCTAAAATATAGGCCTGACAATAAAATCTCCTTGCTCAATGACCTCCAGTGACTGCATGTTACCTCTAGGATCAAATATAAACTCTTTTGTAATTTTAATCTCTTTACAACTTAGCTCTTGTCTATCTTTCCTATCTTTCAATTCACACCTCCATTAATTCTATAATCCAATGACATGGTATAATAGTTGTGTTTCAAACAAGACACTCCACACATCTCCATGCCTTTTCTCTGGCTATCACTCATGCCTGAAATTCTCTGCTTTTTCCCCTCAGCTTCCTTAATTTCCTCAGTTTCCTTCAAGATTCAGTCTAAATCCTACTTTCTGCAGGAAGCCTTTTTTGCAACCCATAATTTATTAATGTTTCATCTCCTTTCTGCCCCAACTAGCAGCTACCTCACACAACTGCTAGTTACCTTTCTTTATTCTCTATATATTCTGTACATACCTAATTATTTATATACTCTCTCCCTCACTAGAATGTAAGTTCCTTTAAACAGGTATTGTTTTTGCCTTTCTTTGTATCTCCAGTTCTGAGTACAGTATCTGGCACATGGTAAATACTTATTGACTGACTATCTAAGACCTTTCATAGGTGCAGTCTTGACACCTTTGATGTGGTGCCAGTTCTCAGCATCAGTACTTCACTCCCACTCTTCTAAATGGACTACAAATCCTTATTTCCTCCTGCTTCCCAAGATAGGCACAGAGAAACTAGTCTTGTACTCAGGATCATTTTCTCCTAGAAAATTAAAAAATAAAATAGTGCTCTCAGCTCAAATGTGCATCAGCATTTTTCTAAATAGGTACATAAACTCAGATAAAAGAGAAATATGTAAATATGAAATTCCAGCAAATGTTCCAGTGGAGAACACAATGATTTCTTAAAATGAGAAATTAAATTATCCAAGCAAAGATAAAACACTCGGTCAGATAATCATCATTAGGCATTACCTGTGACTGACTCTTACTTGTCACTGTCTGGTAGAGGAATATGCCAGCTAATGAGAATGCCTGTTACTGCCTTCCCCTCTCTCTATGCTTCTATATTTTGTTCTTTCTATTATAATGTGTTTTATGGCTCCCTCCCTTCCATGTCTTTGTGTAAGGAGTTGAACCTTCTATTAGTCTCTAGAGATTTTGCTTGCTAGCTGTCCATCACTTAGTCACCTCTGCTGGAAGAAATATATCAACATTCTATCATTGGCAATGCTATAAATCCTATACTTTAGATGCATTCTGGAGTAAACAAGTCTCTGAGGGTTGGTCTAGAAATCTTGTCCTAATGTTATGGCATAATTTCTATGGGAAAATGCATTTCAAGTTCTGAGCAACTGACCTAAAAAAGAAACTTTTAGAATATAATTCCTTTGTCATTTGGGTGACTGTATACCTATATATTTCATCCTAGTGCTACAGGAGTTTGTAATCAGAGAGAAACACTAGCAAAGAGCCAGAATTTGGCAAAGTTAAAACATTAAGCCAGTGCATAAATTTACATCATATCCTAGGAAAAAATAGTAAAATAAAATAGTAAGGGAAGAGATATGAAACAACAAAGATTAAATACTAACTGAGCAGAACTATCTTTTGAATATGTCTAGCTATGTCTAATTCAGTGGGGCTGTCTCTATAATATGGGGGTAGAATGTAATTGTCTGGATATGATGCTTTGGGGGGTAGGTTAATGAGCAGCATTGTAATTAGCATAATTGAAAGAGTTGTTTCTGCCAGCAACTATTAACAAAAAGAAAAAATAGTAAACTAGAAATCAGGGAATCTGGGTTTTAGTCCTTGCTCTACTTTATGTGACCTAAAGCAAATTAATGTACATACTGAGGCTCAGTCTTTTTATCAATAAAATGGCCTAGATGATCTTTTAATTTTATAATTCCATTATTTCAAGTATGATTTAAATTATACTTATTTTTTTAGAAATAATAAACATTTAAGGCATGCATACATTACAAATGAGACAGCAAGGTAGAGCATTAGGTTTAGAATCAGAAGGACTCATCTTCATGAGTTCAAATCCAGCCTCAGATACTTTCTGACTATGTGATGCTGGGCAAGTCACTTAACCCTGTTTGCCTCAGTTCCTCATCTGTAAAATAAACTGGGAAAAGAATGGCAAACCATTATAGTATATGACTCCAAAATGAGGTCACAAAGAGTTAGATGTGACTGAAATGACTCAACAACATTAAAAATACTCAAGAAGAAACCCTGCAGTGGTTAGGGACATACACATACATGTAGACACACAAATTCTCACAAATGAGTCACACACACACACACACACATAAATGGATAGAAATCAAGTGCAATGGCAAAACTATTTCTGAGTGCAGTTAGCTATAGGCAATCCCTTTTCAAATCCTCAAATTCAAACAGTTGAAGTTCACAATGGAAACTTATGCCTCAGTCTCAAGTATTCAAAATAATACTTTTGAACATTATGTTCGGGCTTTGAAACTCTTTTTTTTCTCTTAATCTATAGACCTATTTCTTGAATATATAAAATTCAAATTTCAGAAGGCACATGTTTCAAACTTTGAGCTTATGAATTTCAAGTGAGTATGAAGCTTAATAAATCATCTTTAACCATTGCTAATATCATTAAGGAAAGCTTTAAATCAATTAGATTTCACAGATTTTCTGTGAAATATCGATTTCAGCCATGCCACATAGTCTATTGACATCCTCTGTGAATAGTCTGTTTCTGCCACATTTGAAAATGGGCACTAATCCACCAGTGTTCCTATACCCCATGAACTGAAGCCATAGTAATCATACATTCTCATACTACAGTACGGATTATTCTCATTTGTGTCAAAAAGATTAATTGGGTAATTTTGTATATAGCCTAGATTTTATTTTAGTTTGAAGTTGAAAGACCTTTAAGGTTTCTGAAACTATGTTCAATAGCCAAAGGACTTTCATAATGATGGCCCTGGATGAATCATACCTAAAGACTCAGTAGAATCAAGACCTAAATGCACATTAAAAAAAGGAAAAAAACTAAATGAGGCTAAATTTTGTAAAAATTATAACATCTCTTTATTTCAACAGCATCTGAGATAATGCAACTACATTATTTGTCTCCTATTTTCCTCATCCTTAATATATTTCCTAAATATTATTGGCAGAGACGGTTCATTTGTAGATCTCTTTGAGTTACATGGTATGTGTATGTATGTGTGTTTGTGTGTGTGCATGTATTATTACTACATTTCATATGTTCATTCTCTGAGCTAGCTCAATACGTTTTCTAAAAATATTGAGCTGTAAACAGGCTATAATGAAATAAAGTGAATACAATTTCAAAAGATTGAGGCCTTGTCTTTTTTCTATGAGGTGATCTGATAATACTCATTGACAATAAATATTTTTAAAAGAAAAAGAATGACTAGGTATGCTTTACTGATGATACAAAGCTTCAATACCCATGCACCCACAGACTCAGCCCAAGACTTTTCTACAAATTTGAGACCATCCAACATAATCTCCCTCTTTTTCCATTGGCATGATCTACCACTCTTTCATCTAGTCTGAAAAAAAGTGATCTTGCCAAAGCCAATCCCAATTCATGTACTCAATCCTATTCTCCTGTTTTCTCTGTATATTGAATGCTGGGGCATCCCTTTTCTCTTGTCAAGCTTCAATTCCATTCTCTCTACTAGTTTCTTCCCTATTGCCTTTAAATTTTTATCACCTAAAATGAACAAACAAAAATATTTTCATAGATCTATCATCCCCTCAGTCTTTCTCCCTTTCTTAGCCAAACTCCTTGAAAAAGCTATCTATATTTGCTGCTTTTATTTATCTTTTTCTCATTCATACCACCCTTTGAAGTTTGGCTTACACTATGATTGCTCAACTGAAACTTCTTTCCAAAGTCGCCAATGGTCTTTTGATTAACAGATCTGACTGATGATCTTCTTTCACTCATCTTTCTGAGCCTATCTACTGCATATGAGATTTCTGACTACTCACCTCCCAGATCAGTGATGGTGAACCTTTTATAGACTTAGTGCCCAAACTGCAACCCTCACGTCACATGCAAGTGTCCCCCTCCTTACCCTGTACTGGGTTGGGAGGAAGTGCTCCCATTGGGATACTGGACAGTGTAATATAGGATTTTTAACCTTGCCATATTGGCTTGGGGGCAACCTGTCAGTTGCCCTAGATGGAATGTTGGTGGTGTTCTTGGAGTAAATTTTGCCAGTGATGATAATAATATTATTGTGTTGCTCTATAAGATAGGTCTTAAACCCTACTCTATTCTATTCTACACCTAAGCAACCCACATTCTCACTCCCAACAACCTGGGGCCCAAGGAGGTGGGGTTAAGGGATAAGTGAGTGGTCAGGGTGAAGTCAGGTAAGAACAGAACACAGCCCTGGGTCTCTAGGGCTTTATATACTCTTGGCTCAACTGGCAATTGGTGCTTTTCCCTATGTCTCATGCCACTGCCAACATTCCATCCAGGGCAACTGACAGGTTGCCCCCAAGCCAACATGGCAAGTTAAAAATCCTATATTATAGCAGAGGGGTGGGTGATGGGGAAAATGTCCTCAGGCATGAGTGGAGATGGGGAGGGGAAGATCGCACCTACAGCACATTCTTCCATGTATGCCATAGGTCTGCCAACACAGTCCTAGATATTCTTCCCCTCTCTGGTCTATATACAGGTATGTGTTTGCTCACATACATATATTTATACATATGTTTGGAGAACCAGGATGGAAGAGAATAATGTTATTTTACACACATATGTGTGTGTGTGTATATATATATATATTATATATATATATATACATATACATATATATATATACAGAACCCTGTGGTATGGATAATGATCCCGCAAAGGAATTTATGTAGGAGTCAGTCATATAAAGAACAATCAGGGGGGCAGCTGGGTAGCTCAGTGAATTGAGAGTCAGGCCTAGAGACTGGAGGTCCTAGGTTCAAATCCAGCCTCAGACACTTCCCAGCTGTGTGACCTTGGGCAAGTCACTTGACCCCCATTGCCCACCCTTACCACTCTTCCACCTAGGAGCCAATACACAGAAGTTAAAGGTTTAAAAAATAAAAATAATTTTTAAAAAAGAACAACCAGGAAAGAGCAGTGTGTTAGGCCCTCATATCTTTTTCTACTAACTTCATCAAATCCCAGAGATTTACTTGATTTCTCTAATGAGATGCAACACAGATAAATATAAATATAAATATAGATGACATGGATCTATAGAAGATAGAAATGTAGAAAATAGGTGAGAGAGAGAGAAAGAGAGAGAAAGCCGAAAAGATAAGGTAGAAGATATGGATAAAGATAGAGATAGAACATAGCTTTAATTTACATATTATATTTATGAGATATTTATCTTACCCAGGGGAGAGACTAGAGAAGATATATAGATAGATATAGATATGTGTATACATGTATATATGTATGTATATATTTATATATATATGCATATCAAGAGATTATATACAATATATAAATTTATGCTGAGTACATTATATATATCTTATCAGCTATATAGATATGCTAAATAATATCAAATCATATTCATCTATCTCCCATAGGCTTCATTTCTGCTTCACCAATTAGCTGTTGGACATTTCAAAATAGGTATCCCAAAAGATATCTTAATGTAGATATGCCTTTAACACCAGCAGCCTCTTAATTCAGGTTCATTGTTGAGATAAAATGAGACATTTATAATCCATTGAACATTTGAAAGAAGAGGTTTACTTTGCCTTATAAGAATATCTAACAAGGATATGAGGGACATTTAGCTTCCATGCACAAAACTCTCCTCATTTCCATCTGGGAATACATCTGGTCATTACGTCATCAGGATTTGGCAACTTGTGTGGTCTTGGATACCCACCATGTCTGGAAACCCTGACTCCATGTGGCTACAACTTTTTATGGATGGTATCATGGATACCCAGAAGCCATGTCAGGGAAGCCAGGGCCAATTAGGTCAGTTTGATATGCCCAAGGGCAACTTTATCCTGAGTCTACCCCATGTTGACTGATGAGTGGGGAAGGAAGCTACATTTGGGAAGCTGAAGCTAATCAAGTCCTGCAGGGGGGGGGGCAGCTTTGATCTGTAACTGACACCCCCTCAATGGCAAGTTCCTATGGATCTTCTAAAGGACTTTCTGTCATTTAAATGTTTATAGAGCTTTTACTGGACAGTCAACTCAGCAGGGGCAGTATTAAAGGAGGGAGAAGAAAAAATAAAACAAACTAAAAATAAAATTTTAAATGTGAAGGAGAAAAGAAGGCCTTTCCTCCCCTGTTCAGAAGGACCAAGTGTCAAGTCTTTTACCAGAGAGTCCTCCTAGCACTGGCAATACTGAGAAGAAAGAGGAAAAATAAAAATGTGGAAGTTTAAAAAAAATCAAAAAATCTTGAGCCTTTCCTCCTCCCTGCAGAAAGACAAACTTTTTAAGTTTCATAGTCTGGTTCATGTCAATAGTTAGTCAATAAACATTTATTAAGTGTCTAATATGTGCCAGCTAGTGTGGTAAGCACTGGGGAAATAAATAAGTGGACAAAGGACAGTTTTTGCTCTCAAGAAGCTTACAATCTCATTGGAAAAAATATTAGACAGAAGGAAGCTTTAAAGGGGTAAGGAGATGCCAGAGGGTTCCTAGCATAGAAACAAGATCTTCTGTAGAGTCAAAACCAAGCAAAGCTGCTGTTTATAAATGAAATTAGCTGGATGAGCCCTCTTTTAAAGTAGTCTTTAGGAAGAGTTTATTACTTCACTATCTAGTCCTCCAGTTAGAAGGGAGAAGCAAGGGAGAAGGTTCTGAAAAGGTGATAAGTATCAAAGCAGATTTAGTCTCCATGAGGATGAGATTTAGGCAATGACCTTATCCCACAGAAAGTCTGATGCTGGCAAAATGTAAACCAAATGTCAATTAATGGGAAATGTGATAGGTGTTGCAGTTTACAGTATTCTTCTAAAGCAAGGTTACAATGATAAACCAGAACAGCATCAAGGACATCAAAGCCAGAGCACAAATGATGATACTTCTAGGAAAATCTCATTTTTTTGAGGTAGTAATGAGGAGGGGGAAGCAGCTCCCAGAACATCCAGCTCACTGGTTGAATACTTCTGAACAATTCTTCTCCTTTTAAGGATCACATGTAATAAAATGGCTGAGAGGTCAGAAGTCTCTTATGTAGAATCTATCCTGGGATCTAAGTTACTATACTCTACCTAAACTACCATTCACTTGGTATTCCTTGGCTCACCTGACAAAATCTCTACCTTCCCAAGAGCCACATAAAGTAAAAGATATCAAATCTTAGTCTCCTTAGAGACTTCTCTGGAGGGACTGTCCCCTTCTCCAATAGTAGCTTAATAGGGACTCTCCTTCACCATCATCAAGTGACTCAAAATTACCACAAAGTCAATTAAGAGATCTCCTTTCTCCCAGGTAGATTCACCTACCATAGTTTTATCACAATGATTTCACCTCCTTCATGCTGCTAGATAGCAAGATACTGCCCAACAATACCTCTTTGTCCTCTGAGACCTTTCTTTAAAACAAAAACAAAAATTGTACCTTCTAACTTAGAATTAATACTGAGTATTATTTCCAAGGCAGAAGAGTAGTAAAGGCTAGACAACTAGGGTTAAGTGACTTGTCCAGGGTCACGCACATAGGAAGTGTCTGAGGCCAGATTTGAACCTAGGACCTTCTGTCTCTAGACCTGGCTATTCACCTAGCTGCCCCCAAGATCCTTCTAATAAGTAGTACCCCAAGCCAACCTAAAGGAAAGGAAGCCTGCCAATTGAGGGAGACCTTAGCTGTAGTTCCAGGGTAAATGTAGCACTTTGAAGAGCAAGGTCCTTGAAACCAAGGTAACTTTTTTTTCCCTAGGAAAAGGAGGATTGGAAAGGTTCAGTCAATGATGTCCAAAAATGGTCCATTCGTATTAAACAAATCTTCCTGGAGATTGGAACCAAGAAACCACTTGGCAAAAGAGCCCTTGCCCTTTCCAGGGTACCATTGATCTATCACAGACAAAAGTCTTGGGGGTTTGGACACCTGGCATTGACAGTCATATAAATATTGATGTAACTGCTGTTCAGTAGGAACACAAACTTCTTGCCTTGAGATGTTATTTTTCCATTTGGGGATGGGTTGAGATCTACTTATATTAGAAATAGACATTTTGCATTGAGGTTTAATATTCAGATTAAATAAAATTATTAATTAATTAAATTGATCAAATTTAATTAAACTAAATATTTTTAATTTAAAATAATAAGATTTCCCAAAGATGAGTTTCCTTAGGAGCATAGTAGAGAAATTGAAGAAGTCAAAAAAGGAGTTCAGTGAGGTGGGAAAGTGAGGAAGATGAAGCTTCATAAAGGAAAACATTTTAATTCAGGTTCAGGATATTATTGTAATTTGGTCTTTGAAATGTCTTCATGTTCATTCCTTTAGAAAAACTGTGATATTAATTGATTAATTACTATTGGGAGATGCTAATGGGCTAAATTATATTAGAAAGGCACACACCAAACGAGGTTCTATAAATGATAGTACTGAATTAGACATTTCTAACCCTTAGAACTTTGGAGAAGTATAATCATCCAGTCTCTTGAGACTCAACCTGTTAGAGTGAATGGGATTAGAAAAATGCCTTCCAGAAACTGCAAAGTAATTAAATACTAAGCATTGGTGAAGTCTCTTCCCCAAATGAAATTACAGTTGTTTGGGGAAAGGCAACATATAAAAAAAACTGAAAATGAAAGAAAAAATATCTTGCAAAGAAGTCCAAAAGGAGTACAGTCATGTTAGAAATGAAGAGATAGTCGTCCTCGGTCAGGAATTAATGATTCCACCCTTCAAACAGAATGATGCAGGATAATAGTGTGTAAAGTGTCAAGGCTGATTATGGGGACTGTTTCTTTTTCTAATATTTGTATCCCTAGTGCTTAACATAGTACCTGGAAAATAATGGGCTCTTAATAAATGTTTATTGACTCACTGACTTTATCTTTGGGGCAAATGATTCAAGTTTAAAGGTACTAAAAATTTTCCACATAAAATTTATTTCTGGATGTGGCACAGCCACTATAAGGGTCACCACTTCTCACTGCTAGACTATGTTGTAGTGGCTTCAGCGTTGAATCACTGCTGGGCTGAATATCACTCCTCAAGGTTAACTTCTCACCAGACTCTGCTAGTAAGGCTTTAATTTTAGAGGGGACCTCCAGTAGACTGGCTGACTAAATTTTAGAGATCATAAGATGCTTACTGGGGCTGTTTTATCTCTGATACTCATTTGCCTAAAATCAAAAAAGAATAAAACAAGAACAGAAGTAAGTAGTTATTCTATGTCTTTATGAGGTGGCTGAATGGGACAGCTCCTTGCCTACCAAGAAGATCAAAACAGTTCTTCCTCAAAAACCATCAGGAAAAAGTGAGAATGAGAATTCACCCACTCAAACATTTTGTGTAAATACTCTGTTTTGACTCCACATCCAATTAAAATGTTTTTAGTTATAATACAATAATTAAATGAGAAACAGAAGATGTCTTCATGTGCTTTGAAGTGGAGAAGGGCCCTTCCACTCAGAAATAGGCTCCCAAAGCCTCCATAGGCATTGTTTCCATGTAAAGATTATTACATATGCTCTAAAGTCTGGATTTTCATTCACTTATGTTTTCATTTATTTTTTTATGTTTATTCTTAGTGTTTATGTATTATATGTCTGTGTGTGTGTGTATATATTATATGTATATAAGATATTAGAGAGGGGGCAAGGGAAGAAGAGAGTTATCTATCAGAATATAAATTTCCAGTAAGCAGGGATTATTTAATCTTTGTATTTGGATCCATAGTGCCTAAAAGAGTGCCTGGTTTGTATATATTTTTGTATATTGTATGTAAAATATTGTATTTGGTAATAATAACTTGTTTTTATAGATCAGCTTGAAACTGTTCTAATTGAATCTTGTATGTTTGTCTCATTTTTATCTTTGCTTACAATTTGGTGTTAAATTTGACCTTTGCATTACCAAATTAATAATTCAGCCAAATAGGTGTCTAATGTTTTGGAAGTTATTCCCATATTAGATATTACATGGATATTAACATACATTTGGTTTCTTTTATGCCTGTGTGATATTATTCAGTGCCTGCTATTTCCAGCACATTGAAAATTCTTTAGTAAAGAATGTGTTCAATAATATTTAGGCATGAAGTTTATGTGTAGTTTTTGAGATTCCTTAATGTAGTAATCATGAAATCTATTTTTCAACATAGTTGTCATTCTTCCTCATGTCATCTTTGCACCAGTCATCAGATGTTAAGGCACATATTAAATAAAGTTGAAGAATTTTGTTGCATCCCTTACAGATTTATTCACCTAAAGTCAACAACTTTATTTATTTATTAACATGACAATAAGTTTAGTATTTGCCATGTGCCAAGCACTGGCGAAAAAAGAAATGCAACATAATCCCTACTTTTAAGAAGCTCACATCTTAATGGGAAATAAAACATGTAAACAATTGAATACATACACGGATTTATAGAGTAAATTGAAAATAATCACAAAGGAAAGACAATAGCATTTAAAGGGACCTGGAAAAGGACTTTTGCAGAAACTGGAATATAAGCCTGAAAGAAGATCAATCAAGAGGCAAAGAAAGTGGTGGGAACATTCCAACCACTGAGGACAGCCAGTGTAAAGGCACAGAGTATAAAAGAGAATGTGAGAGAGACTAAAAGTGTAAGGCTAAAAGGTAGCAAGGGCTAGATTGTGAAGGGATTTATGGGCCAAACAATGGTTTTTATCCTGGAAATAATAGAAAACCATTAATTTATTGAACATGGCATGTATGAAATGGTCTAATCTGTGCTTTAGGATCATTTTGTCAACTCAGTGGAGGATAGACTGGAGTGGGGAGAAACTTAAGAAGGGATATCAACCACTATGTATTTTGATTTGTTTCATGGGCTGCCATGAGCAATATATCACTCTATAGCCAGTATAGTGATGAGTCTCAACCTATGCCTAGTCCTCTTAAAACAGAGCGAGGCTATCCTTATCTAAAAGTCTTTCTGGTTTATTAAACCTCCCAGATTCTAAACTCTGCTGAGATAACCTTTAGCAATTCTGAGTCATCTCAGTTCCATGATGAAACATGAGAGTGGGACTTTTGTGAAGGACTCTAATGTATTCATCATTTATTATTTAGTATTACAGTTATTTGTATTTGTGTTTTACATTTCTGAATGTAAATTCCATGGAGACAGAGTCCTTTCTAAAACTTTTACTCCCTCAGCATCCAGAACAGTTTTCTAAATGCAGTAGATGCTGAAAATAAATCCATTATTTAATGGATTAAACACATCAGGAAAGTAGGGAATCCTACTTTAAATCTTTTTAAAATGTTAAGGAGTTAAATACTTATACACACACACATCTCCCTATATATACATGCATTTTTATATATTTGCATTTATATAAATGTGCGCACACATACATATATGAAACAAAGGGTGGAACTAAATTAAAAGTGGAGAATATATTAAAAATTAATATAGTACAAAAATAATGGGCATAAAAACACTTTGAAATAACATTTTAGGGAAAGAGAAAACTAAAGAACAAATTACAAAATAAAATGTTACTCAAAGTAAATTTTAAGTTAAAAAAGATCAGAAGAATTATGCTTTTCAAATATTGTTCCAAATTAGAATTGTGATGATTTGTTTGTTGTTTGAACTAAAATATATGTTTAATTTTGTTGTAAAATTTATTTTTTAACATTTTAACATTTATCTTCCATCTTAGAATCAATACTGTGTATTGACTCTAAGGCAGAAGAGTGGTAAGGACTAGGCAATGGCGGGGGGGGGGGGGGGGGGCGTGTTAAGTGACTTGCCCATGATCAGACAGGTAGGAAGTGTCTGAGCTCAAATTTGAACCCAGTACTTCCCATCTCTAGGACTGGCTCTCAATCCCCTGAGCCTTCTAGCTGCCCTCTTGTTATACAATTTAAAAAACACATTATGACTAGTAACTTCTCAAGAATGAATTGATTCATGAAGCTTCTTGGTACCTTCAAATTTAGTAACTATCAAGTCTGCATTTCATTTTGTCTTTTGTAGATTGAGTCTTTAATCAATGCTTATTAAAAGTTTCTTTTAAACATATTATTCTATGAATTGCTGCACAAACTTAAAAAAATTAGGTGTAGCATATAGGTAAACTCTTGTTTCCATGTGTTTATCTTTTTACATATTATTTCTTTATTATCCAGTGCACCTACTAAAGTGCAAGGTGCATAATACATGCTCAATAAGTAGTGACTCATTTTCTTTAACTTTTTTGGGTTAGAGAATCTAAATCTTTACCTTCAAAAACTTAGAAATTTTCTTTTCAAACCAGTCTCCAAAGCAACTATCTAAATTATTCTGGCACAGATTATGGATTATTGGGACAAAAATTGATTCTGCCAATAATCTGGCTGTTTTGTAGCGGGGGGAAGTACTAGAAGGAGCTGAATGCTTAAATCACCTCAGTGAAACAAAAATAACAGTGTCTCTTTTACATATTCACTGCCAACACCTTTATCTTTTTACTGGGCGTATCAAGCTGTTAGCCATATGGGTGATATTTAGCCATTTCAGCTGCCCAAGATTGGACTGAATGGCACCCACACACCCAAATGGCTACAGATTTTCTGTCTTCAAACTAAATTGAATAACATTTATTACAATTCCAGATGAAAGGTAAATACTTACTTTCCTACAACGCATTTAAATGGCAATGACCATAAATTACTTTATAAGTCTCTTTCTTTATCCACTCACTCTCTTTGACTTTCATCTCCCATGTAGATAGATTGATAGAGATAGAAATAGAGATATATAGATAGATATGAATATACATACACATATATATGTACATCTAAACCTATATAGATATAGATAAAATATAGTTTAGACAATTTACTTCAATTTAATATATACTTAAAAATTTCAAAATAATTCTACTTGTTAATATTAAATGTTGAAGTGCTTAATCACTTTGCTCATTTTATCTGCCACTTTCTATTCTTGCTGTTACATTGCTGACAATTACCAACTAAGTGATTTGAACTAAAAATCCTAAAAGAAGGCATTTATCCTAATATTGTATGATATACCATACATTTTTCCAGGAATTAATGAAAAATATGGAAACTTTTTAAAAACAAGATACATTGAATAGTTATCTTTTGACCTATTGTAGTCAAAATGGAACCTTTCCCTTAATAGCTTATAGAATATTAGAGTTGGAAGGCAACCATAAAGGTGGTCTACTCCAACTTTACTCTCAAACTACACTTTTATCCCATGTCGGATGCTCTTGATAAATTGTCATCAAGCCTCAAAAAGAAGATTTCTGGTGAAATAAATTGTTCAGTATCTTGAATTATTAGAAAGTTCTTTCTTTCTTCTTCTTAACTGAAATCTCCCTCCTTGTAATTTCCTAGTTCTGTCCTTTAGAGTTGCATAAACTAGATCTATCTTTCCTCTATATGGCCAACCTTAAAAAAGTATAAGACAGTTATCAGTTAAATTCTAAATTTTCTCCAGGCTAAATAGAAATGATTGAAAAATGTGTATTATATCCATTTAAATGTCAACCTGAGATACAGTCATTATAATATTGAACTTAAATGTTGAGGTCTCACAGTGGAAATTTCTATCTTCCATGTGTTTTGGCCTAGTTTATTTGGCATTTGTTATTTTCTAGCTTGGGGTACACATAAAATGCCATCATTTCAGATCAAAAATTTTAGCCCACAATTGCTATTAGATAGAATCTATGTAATAGCCTCTATTAAAAAAAATTAGTCAGTATTTGGGATAATAATAGCTAGCATTTTGAACTATAGAGAACACACAAATGTATATGAGGGCAGTAATAGGTATTGAGTCAGTCTGCATCATAGACAAAAGGTAGTGAATTAAGCAAGAGCTTATAAAAAAGATATTCAAAGAAAAAAATAGGCACCTATTTGTTTTGCCAAATAACTAAACACTTAACTTGAGGAAATGTTGTGACACATGGAGGATGTTTATTACAATCATGTAGAATGTTCCGGTTTAAAAGAGCATTGTAAGTGATGCAACTTGAAAGTGGGTGTCAGAGCTGTGTGTCCTTGCAACCACCTCAACTTTCCATCAAGCTCTGTTGTTTGAGTGGGGTGGAGAGTGAAGGAGAAACTGTATACAAAGCAGTGTGTACTTGCCAAGGTAGCTGTGTTGAGCCACCGTTTGGCCCTGCCAAACTGGGGGTAGTGCATATACTATAGTCTTCAAAACAGCAGATGAGGTTGATTTGGTCTCCATGGAAACCAGACCTCCCATGAAGAAGTAAACATATTTGGTACTTTAGTAATCAAGGCCCATCAACAAGTTAAAAAATTTTCCTGTAGATATTCTATCATTAGAAAACAAACATTTTGAGTAAGAACTACTAGATACTATTTCTATGCCTTCCAAAGATTTGGTATAAGACTTTGAGTAAGTCTCTTAATTTTTATTTTACCTCAGTGTGACAATAGCCAAATGAGTTAAATGCTAATCATTTACCATTGGAATTCAATTCAGGGGCAGCTACTTAGTGCTTCAGTGACCTTAGATACTTCCTAGCTATGTGATCCTGGGCAAGTCACCTAACCCTCCCCTCCCCCCATTACCAATTCTTACTACTCTTCTGCCTTGGAATCAATATACTGTATTGATTCCAAGATGGAAGATAAGGGTTGTTGTTTCTTTTAATTCAATTCAATCTAATTTATTAAATAAACTTCATTATTAAGTTCTAGAAATTATTCCTATTTCATTATTTTTTGCAAAAGCATCTATTCTTTATCTAACATGGTAGTAAAACTAATTCCTAGGAGGAAAAGTTCTGATCTGAGTGATTAATTGTACAGTTTGTGAAAGGGAATTCTTTATTCTCTTTGTCTACTTTAAATTAATCAACCAAAAGCTTAAAACCCTTACTTAAAACTAAGTAAGGGAGTTCCCAAATCACTCACTAAAATGGGTGATAACTCCACAACCTTGTGAATCCTTTGATAAGAGTTTATACTCTCAGAAGATGAGAGGTGGATCCCACAGGCACTGTCCCCCTAGGCAATGCTAGGCAATTTGGAAGCTATAATTGGTCCCTATAAAGTAGAGGAAGGGACTTAGAAAAAGGACTATAGAAAGGCCTGAACTTCCTGTCCAAGGGTCTTCAGCTTGAATCTTTGGTGTGGAGGTTAACCTGGTGACTTGTCTCTTGGAGGAGACCTTGACTTTTGGGACTACACCTTTGGTCTTTAGTTGGAAACTTCTCCTGGTAAGTCAGCTTGGACTGGGACTTTGGCTCTTGGACTGCTTCTGGGAGGACTGTTCCTGGATCTTCTCCTTCTCCATCTTGGGTAAGTGAGTAGCTGGCCTTCCGTTCCTGGCTTCTGGAAAAATTAGTTCCAAAGAGGCCTTCCCAACTTGGAGGAGACAACGTGGGTGGAACTACAGGTCCTCTGGTTGAGGGCTAACATTTCTTACATTTCAGTACTTTCACTCTTCCCACCTCTTTATAAAAAAAGCTACTAAAAGTCATTTTGGCTCGATCTATAATATCTCTAAATTGGCGACCAAAATATTAATTAAAATTCTCATATATTTAGTCAAACCTTTAATTTAATTCCTTACACTTTTGTTTCCATTTGGATATTGGGTATAGAAGCAAAATATCCTAGTCTTAGTCATCTTTAACAATGATAGCATTGGAGTAAAGTTTTTTAGCTATTTATGCCTTTTAACTCAGTTATCACATTTATAAACTTCTCTCCAAAGGAGGCCAGAGACAGAAAGGTATGACATATACCAAAGTATTGAAGAATGCAGTATTTTTCAATTTTAAAATTATTACTATGTGTGATAAACAAGAACAAGTAAAAATTCATAGAAATATGTATAGAGTTCCTGGTTAAGATGGCAGCAGAGTAAAAAGCAGCTGCTTAACCTCTCCTAACTGAAACATATAGGACTCCTCAAGAAGACAAAAAAACAAATCCAGAGGAGCAAAGGGACCCCACAACAGGGCTCAGCATTGGAGGAATGTGAAGGGGCATTTCCATGCTATAAAGGGTGAAGCACCTCTCACTAAAACTCGCTAAGCAACCACCTCCCCCATTCCATACCACCTACAGTGCCAAAGCCAGCTCACAAGAGTTAGAGCAAGTTTTTGGGCATGCATTAAGTCCTTGGCAGCTACCTGGGGTCACTAGGGCCTGCTCCTGAGAGCAGCAAGACTTAAGACCCCAAGAAGCTAAAGAACGTGTGGACTTTGAACACAGACCCTGAGCTCAGGCACAAGTGCGGGCTTGGACACAAGCCCAAACACGAATCCTGAGGTCAGGTGAGGACTCGGATCTCGAGCACAGGCTTGGACCTTGAGTGCAGAGGGGTACACAACTGTGGAAGCAGCACCCTGAGACTGTTAAAGGAGCCTCGGGCAGATGAACAAGCAATGGGACCACCAAGAGGCTTGACCCTGAGAACAACTAGACCTGAAACCTCAGGAGCCTAAAGAGCACAAACAGATCCTGAGTGTGAGGATAAACCTGAGAGGGTGCAGGGCTAACAATGGCAAGCCAGAGACAAGAACCCCAAAAGAGAAAGATCATCAAGAAGAAATCTGTAACACTCAACAACTATTACACAGATAAAATCCAGACAACAGAGCAAACAGCAGAGGAGAACAAAGAAGTAATCGTATCCTAATCTTCCCAAAATAAAGAAAACTGGCCACAAGCTATTGAAGAGTTCAAATCTGAGATGATGAGAAAGATGGAAGAGATCTGGCAAGAAAATAACAGTTTAAAAGGCAGAATTTTGCAATTGGAAAGTGAGGTTCAGAAATCAAATGAAATGATAAGCAAACTGAACACCAGAAATGACCAGACTGAAAAGGAAAACCAGTCCCTAAAGGCTAGAATTAGAGCAATTAGAAGCTAATGATCTCTCAAGACAGCAAGAACAAATAAAACAAAGTCAAAAGACTGATAAAATAGAAGGAAACATGAAATATCTCAATGAGAAAGTGACAGACCAAGAAAACAGGTCTAGAAGAGACAATCTGAGAATCATTGGCCTTCCTGAAAAAGCAGAAATTAATAGAAATTTGGACTCCATACTAAAAGAAATTATTTAGCAAAATTGTCCTGAAGTTCTACAATAAGAGGGCAATATAGACATTGAAAGGATCCATAGATCACCCTCTACACTAGTCCCTGAAAAGACAACCCCCAGGAAAATAATAGAAAAAAAATGATTTTGGAATCAAGAGCTTCCAAGTAAAAGAAAAAATTTTATAAGAAGCCAGAAAGAGACAATTCAGATCTCAAGGAGCACCAATCAGGATCACACAGGATCTGGCAGCCTCCATACTAAAAGACCAAAAGGCTTGGAATATGATATTCAGAAAGGGAAGAGAACTGGGTCTACAACCAAGGATCATCTACCCATCAAAACTGACTATATACTTCCAGGGGAAAGTTTGGGCATTCAACAAGATAGAAAATTTCCAAGTATTTGCACAGAAAAGATCAGGACTAAATGGAAAGTTCGATATCCAACCACAAAAATCAAGATAAACATGAAAAGGTAAATAAGAAACAGAGGGGAAAGAAAGAAAACTCGTATTTTTTAAATTTGCCTCTTTAAGGGCTTCAATATTATCTAATTATTAGAATTCCTATGTGGAGAAATGTTATGTATAATTCTCTGTAAGGAACTCTAGTGTTTTAAAATGAATGTAAATAAGCTGAGTAGAGTAGGTTGGTGTGAGTAAGGATAAAAGGGAATAAGGGATTATAAGGTGATTGGAGGAGTAAGAAGGTAAGGTAAGGTATATAGGAGATAAGGAAATGGGGTATGTAAGAGAGGGCAGCTCAAACAGGTTTTTTCCCAGAGGCTTGAGACAGAGGATACAGGGAGGAAACTAAGGCCAGTAAGAAACATTTAGTCTTGGCTGGATGGTTTCTCTTGTTAATTTCTCCAGTCTCTTGAGGGAGGGGTCATGAGGGCTCCTCCCTGCCAGTCAAACTGATGGATGGAGGAAGTCTTGAAGGTGGGTACTTCCTGTCAAGATGGATGCCCCAGTTGTCTCAAGAAATAAAGGAAAATGATTCTTTCCTTTTGGCCCTTGTCTTAATTTTCGACATAATGACTCACCACAGGGTTTGAATAGGTAACAAGGGGATTTATTAATACCAGGGTCAGTCAGAAGGGGAGAGGGATTCAGGATTTTCTAATTGCTTCTAGGAAGAGGGGTGAGGGTGGGGGATGGGTTGTGGAGAGGTTTAGACAGAGAGAGAGACCGGCTCTCCCAGTCAGGAAGATTTGACTGCCCTTTAAATAAAGTCTTTATCAAACCCAGGAATAACTTATTTGAGGATACTCCAATTATCTAAAGAAACTAAAACCCACTATATTCAATCATCAAGACCTCCCTTCCAACCAGAACCCAAAGGAAATCAGGGAAGGGGAGGGATGGAGATGGGAGATCAGGGAGAGGTCCAGAGAAATGAGATAGATTCAAATTTCCCCAAAACAAAATAAGCACAGGCCAAGGCTGAAGCAATTAGGCCAAAGCCGAAAGGCCAAAGCAAAAGCCTCCAGCCACAGGGAAAGCCAGAAGGCAAAAGCTCCCAGTCAGTTGGAACTTCGCCTCTATTTATAGCTTTAAGTTTTAATTGACTTTCTGAACATTCTAAGATGTTTAACTGATGTTTTGTGACCATTAGAAATTTCAGAAGCAAAAAGTTTCTATTAGCCACCTTGCATTACAGATCTGCTCATATGTTTTTTGCAAAAATTGCAGCTTGCAACATTTTCTGGTTGCTAAGATCTAAGGTGTTACTACTCTTATTCTAAGCTAAATTATAACTATGCTCTTATCCCTATCTAAGTTTTGTAAAATAATAAAAAGGGTTGCTTACTCCTAAACTATGCTAAGACTAGTCTAAGTTAAAACTAAGATGGGTTATGAGAAAGGCATAGGAAAGTAATGGGGTTTCAGTTTTGCAAGAATTTTTGAACAGAAAAGAAAAGCAGATTAAATGCAAATATTGACAGTCTCAAAGTTAACATTTGCTAACTAAAACAAAGTAATAAATTTTATCTATGTATCTATCTAATTTTATGAACTAGCAACAAAAGTATCAATTAAGAAAATTTTGCAATCTAAATTTCCAAATTCTAATTCATCTTCCTAAAGTTAGTATATGGATATGTTAGTACACTTATGCCTATGTTAGAAATGTTAGTCAGAATAAATAAGACTAATATTCTTTTTAAGTCTTTTGTTTAAACTATAGACTTAAGCTATGTGCAGTATTTACAAAGAAACTTTTGAAAATTCTGTCCCTGTTCTAACTTATCAAGCTAACTAACTGTCCCTGTGTGTTAGTAAAACTGATTGCTAAGGGTTAGTAAGCAAATATATACATATATACATTATTTACAAGGAATGTCAGGTGATTGGAGTAGAAGATATCTGAATCAAAGAGGAAAAGTCTGTGCTAAGGCAGACAAGTTCTTCTCTTTTAAGTGAAAGTTTATGTTTCATATGTAGATGTGAAGTCAGAAAATGTTCTATGTGTTGTCTAGTGTGACCTTTCCATGTAATGAATTGTTACATACTTACTCCACCGGAATTCTTCTGCAAAGTGTATGTACTGTGTGGATGTAATCTAAAGTGTTGGATGCAGTGAGAATTCTGTTGGGTGTAAGTTATGTTTTTCAAATACATGGGTCCAATGCTACTCCGGTGCTCCTCTTCATAGTGTCATTTGTTGTCCCATACACCGATTGTGTATTCGATCATGGATGTCATTTGTAGTCCTCAGGTTTGCTGTCCTTGTGATGATCTGCGAAGTCAGCAACGCTTCACTTGTGTCGTTTGATGTTACCCACGAGCTTGTCAACTTGCAACTGGAACTGATGTTCTGTTGTGTTGACTTGTGTCATTCAATGTACCCGCGCTTCAACTTGCACACTGGAACTGATGTTCTGTTGTGTTGACTTGTGTCATTTCATGTACCAGAGCTTGTCATCTTGCACTGGAACTGATGTTCTGGTGTGTTGACTTGTTTCAGGAACAAAGTTCAAATGTCTATGAAACATGATTAATCTTTCTTCTTTCTCTCTCTCTTTCTCTTTTTTTTTTTTTGTTGTTTAATAAAGATAATTACAGGTAACAAAAGATTTCATGATAAAGTCTTTTGTGCTTTCATTTATTTGTCAGTGTCAATGTCTAGGTCTTGGATTGATTGCAAATCAAATGTTGTGCCTTCTTCTGCCATTGATTCTTTTTCCATTGTCATAATGGTTTACAGATGATTCTTTTAAGATGTAATTGGGATTGGGATAATCTTTTGAGTGTAAAATTTGGTGTAATATCAGATTGTTCAGTGGTTCTTGGTCTAATTGTGGTTCTGATTCATGCTCTGATTGTTGTTCTAATTGCTGCTCTGGTTCTATGGTCTCATGTATAGGCTGTGGACTTTCTAAGGATTTATTTGATTGATTGGTTGGTGCTAATTTATCTTTGTGATGTATAATAACTTGGTCTTGTGGTTGTTGTTGGGACATGTCTTTTGCTGGCTTGACATGGGTGACATGGAACCAAGGATCCTTTCCTTCAATTTTGATTGCACTTGGAGTTATTAGAATAATTTGGAAAGGTCCAAGCCACTTGGGTTCTAACACAGATTTCCTAGCGAAGATTCTGGTGTAAACATAATCTCTGGGTTGGAAGTTGTGTAGATTAAAATCAAAGGGTACTCTTTAATGTATCAAGCCTAATTTGTGGAGTTGATTTAATCGTTGCTTGAGTAATTTGATATATTCGTAGAGTTTGCATTCCATACCTAGGTGTGATAATTTATGAATGCTTTGAGGTGCTTTGCCATGGAATGGTGGATGTCCATACAGCATTTCAAATGGGGAAATGTGTGTTGATGCTGTTGGGTTGGCTTCTTAGGTGGAATAGTGCTAATGGTAATGCAACAGACCATTTCATGTGAGATTCTGCACATAATTTTGCTACAAGTTTTTCAGAGATTTATTCACCCATTCAATCTGTCTATTGGACTGGGGTCTAAATATTGAGTGAAGATGTCTTTTAATTCCTAATGTTTCATAAACTGTAGCTAAAATCTTATTCGCAAAATGAGACCCAGAATCTGACACAATATGTAATGGTATAGAGAATCTAGGTATTAATTCTCTCAGTAAGATTTTCGCAACAAAAGCTGAGGTGTTACGTTTTGCTGGAAAAGCTTCTGGCCATTTAGTTAATCTATCCACTATTACTAAAGCATATCTATAACCTTGACTCCTTGGCATTGTGATGTAATCAATTTGTAAGCATTCAAATGGTGTATAGGCTAGTGGTTTGCCTCCCAGACTGTGGATTTTTGTAATTGTCTGGTTTTATTGCATACAAATTCTGCACCTCTGTGAAACTCTCATAGCAACTTCATATATGCCCCTTGCATTCCAATACCTATTGATGGAATCTGCCATGTCCAGACTTCCATAATGCCCTTTTTGGTGTAGTACATTATAAAAGGTGAAATACAGGGATCTAGGCAACATAGGTTTCCCATTTGCCTCCAGCCAAACTCCGTTAGTTAAGTATGCACCATGATGTTTCTTCCAATTCTTCACTTCCTTTGGGGAGTATGCATTTTTGAGGTCATCTTCCTCCACCAAAGATAAGTTCAGAATTGTAAGTGGTCCATGCCTTGCTGTGTATTTGGCTGTGATATCTGCACATTTGTTCCCTGATTCCACTAGCCCTTGGATCTTAGTATGAGCCTTGCAATGAATGGCTGATACTTGGGATGGTAATTGGATTGCATCCAACAATTGATTGATTAATTCCCATATGCTATCTGTTTGCCATTGGAAGTAATGAAGCCTTGATTTTTCCAGATTTCACCGGAATGATGTGCAACTGTAAAAGCATAATGAGAATCGGTAAAAATGTTAGCTTTGCGATTTTCTGTAATTCTCAGGGCGTGGATCAGACCCATTAATTCTGCTCCTTGAGCACTCATGGTAGATGGTAATGATGAATACCAAAGGGTTTCAGAGGCTGTCACTACGGCTGCTCCGGTATATCTCTGATTGTCTACTACATATGATGATCCATCTGTGAATAAGGTAATATCGGGGTCTTTCATTGGCTTATCATCTAAATGAGGTCTTGTTTTATGCACGATGTTAAGTGCATCTTCACAGATGTGTAGACTTTCTCCTTCCAGAGGTAAATCTGGAATCAGAGTAGCAGGATTTAAGTTTCTGCACCGGTGAAAAGTTATATTTTCACTAGCCAACAGGATCGCTTGGTATCTCGATAATCTCTGAGAAGTGAATGTTTGTAAGTTGGTGTTTCTTAAAGTAGATTCCACTTGGTGTTGGGAAAATACTTTCAATTGACCCCCTAATACCAAGGATGAAGACTTTCTAATCATGATGGCTACAGCAGATATAACTTTTAAACAACTAGGCATACCACAAATCACTGAATCTAGCTTGGAGCTGTAGTAAGCAACTGGTCTAAGTCTATTTCCAAATGTTTGTGTGAGAACACTGGAAGCTATCCCTTTGTCTTCATGCACATAAAGTAGGAATGGTTTGTCATGATCAGGGATACCTAGGGCTGGAGCTGATAGAGTAAGTGATATCAATTTCTCTAATGCATGGATATGTTCTTTATTCAGCTTTAACGGTTCTGGAACTTCCTTCTTGGTTAGCTCTATCAGAGGTCTTGCGATGTAAGCATAACCTGGAATCCAGTTTCTACAGAAGCCCATTATTCCTATGATTGCCCTGAGTTGCTTTTTGGTTTTAGGCAAACTCAAATTTTGTATATCCTGTGTTCTCTTTTGGGAAATTCTTCTGGAGCCTTTCTCTAGGATGAATCCTAAATAATTTACTTTTTCCTTCACGAATTGAAGTTTTGATTTGGAAATTTTATGGCCCCTTTTGCCTAGCTCTTTGATCAAGTGTATGCTATCAGTGTAACAGACTTCAGCAGATGGTGACATTAACAGGATGTCATCAACATAATGTACCATTTTGCTGTTATGGAAAGTTATCGACTCAAGGTCTCTTTGCAGGATTTGACAGAAGACTGAAGCTGAATCTGAGAATCCCTGGGGCAGACGGGACCATTGGATGGATTTGCCTTCCCATGTGAAAGCAAACAGCTTCTGGCTGTCTTTGTGCAGGGGAACAGAGAAGTACGCAGAGCTCAGGTCCAGAACAGTAAACCAAGCAGCTTCAGGTGGAATGGCTGCTATGATTTGTGATGGACTCAGTACCACAGCATAGGTCTTTTGCACGTGGTCGTTTATTGCTCTGAGGTCTTGTACTAAACACCATTGAGTCTTCCCATTAGGAGATAATTTCGCTTTCTTTACTGGCATGATTGGTGTATTGTATTGTGAAAAGCCATATTTCAATATACCCTGCTTTAATAAACTCTCTATGATGGGTTTCACTCCCTCTATCGCCTCTGGGCTAAGTCTGAACTGAGGAATTCTTGGAGGTAAACCTTCTTTTACCTCTATTTTTACTGGTTCCGCTGATAATATCCTGCCCACCTCATTTGAATTTTTAGCCCACACATAATCAGGAATATCGTCAGGAACCATATAAATGTTATCAGTTGATTGGTATGCTGGTTCCTCACTACATGGGTCTAAAAATAAAATGGGATGATGTTTTAGAGATCTCTTGGGTAGGTGGAGATAAATTTGTCCATCTGGTTGACATTGGATGGTGGCAGCCAATTTGCATAGGAGATCTCATCCCACAAGGTTCGAAGGACATGATGGCATCAATAAGAAGGTGTGTTCAAGAGTTAGAGATCCGAATTTTACCATTTTAACTTTTAGCTTCGGGACTTGTTGTGCTACCCCAGAAGCTCCTCTTACTCTCAAACTGCCTTGATATTGGCATCCTTTGGGTGCCTTGTGCAAAATGGAACAAGTCGCACCAGTGTCCACTAGTCCTTCATAGTGTACCCCCCCCCCCGATTTCTAGAGTAACTAAGGGTTCTCCACTGTCATTGGACTTCACTGGCACTAGGGGTAATAAAGAATCCTCAGTATTTTGTGTACACTTATCATTGATTCTGTGTTGCATATGGTCTTTTGTCTCTAAACTCAAACTTCCTATAGCACCATTAGGCAAGTTCAGTTTAGAATCAGAAGAATAACAGAAAGCAGGCTTAAAGAGCATTCCCTTATTGAGAGTTTGTAAGTCATTGTCATTCTTGCAAATTCCATGTTGACTTTCTTTAAGGGCTTCAGAAATGGAGGTTTAATTTGATATACCTTCCACTCTGCTATTTAAAGAACTATCAGGGTTCAAATCAGAAGTTTTTCCTTTGGTAGTATCCGGGAATGTATGGTTGTTAGATTGTATTCCCTTCAACACTTCGGGTACGACTACTGACTTAAAAGCTGACTGATGTTCCCTATCTTGCCCTGAAGTTTGTGTGACTGAAGTTAGATGTGTTTTATCTTCAATCACTGACCAAGCTTCATTATTGTTGTTATTAGTCACACTTGTTACTGGGGATAACAACTGCTCCTTTTCCGTTTCCAGTGTTTTTGGTTGGAATTCTTCAGCTAAAGGTGGATGTGAAATTTCCTAAACAGCTGCTATCATCCAGCAACTCAGTGGGTTGTGTCCTTAAGTCTAAGTGTTTGCCAACATAATGATTTGTTTGCTCTCTAACCTCTTTCTGTGACATGTCTAAAGCAAGTGAATGGTATAGAATTTTGGCATTTAACTTCCCCAAGTTTACTGAATGCATTCTTTTCTGGATACATTGTAAATCCTCGCCATAATGTCCTTTATCCAACTTGCCCCTTTGTTTTTGACTTGGAATAAAGAGGAATTTGAGGTTTTGATGACTTTGAACAAGATTGCAAGCTTTTGTCAGTGCTTGTAGGATCCTTATGCTTCTCATCCAAATTTTTGTGATGGAATGAGAAAGCTGATCCCTTATATAGTTATCCTCACTATTGCCATATATTTCTCTGGGCATCTGCATTATTTCTTCCCATTGTTGGTTATCTACCACAGACATATCTTGATATTCTGTGTAGCTTGCTTTAGACACCTGTTTTGTTTTGCCCAGTTTTTCGATATTATTTTTCTCACTCAAGCTACACACTCTCACACCCAAATCATAATGATTAGATCTTTTTAAATTAAAAATCTCGATTCATAGTGACTTTGGCTTCATTCCCATTTGCATGTACCTTTCCATTTCTTCTAGGGATGGGGTTTGGCTAAATTTCTTGCATGTATGGCTACAGCATGAACCATCATGTTTGCTTTCCTCATTTCTCTTTGTATCATTATTGTTTTGGGGCCATTTTGTGTTGTAATAGGTCCTTCTCATACTTCTGTCTCTTTGATTACAATTGTCATTTTTGGAAAATCAATTTGTTGTCTAAATCTACAAAATTTTAAAATATGACCTGGATGTCCACAAAGAAAGCACCGTGGGGGAAATGATTTTGGTCTTTGGGTGTTAATTGTAGGTTGCCTGTATTGATTTTGGCTCTTACTAGTTTGGAGGGCAAAATTTTTTATTTCCTCCAATTCTTTTTCTCTTTTTGTGTGTTTCAATTGCCTTCTCAAATCAGCTATCAGTTCATCTTTGTCTGAGTCAGTTTGTCTAGGTATTCTTGCTTTCTTTTGCTTTGATTCATGGATATAGGAAGCATGGGGTCTTACATCCTCCAGTGGCAGTGATTCCCACTGTGGACAGTTTTGCTGAAGTAGTTTTGTATTGGAATTGATGGTCCCTTTACAAATTGCCTATGGATATGATCTATGGTGTCTTGGGCATGAGTATCACGTAGTCCCAGGATTGTCTCAGCTGCCTCTATTACTCTATCAAGGAAACTGCTAAGATGTTCCTCTTCTCCTTGTCTTAATTTTTCAAATTTTTGCCATGAATTTGGTCTTTTAGCATGGATTCTTATTGCTTCTGATAAATCAGTTATACATTGGATCAGGTATCTAAGATTTGCATGTTGGGTAAAATCTAAGTCCTGGTGGACCAATGGCCAGGCTGTTAAATTTGGGTTTGTCCTCGTTTCGTTTAGGAATTTTTCCTTTTCTGAGGAAGAGTAAAATTCCCCTAAAAGAAATTTCACATAATCAAAACTAGGATTAAATAGTGTGAACACCTTTTTTAATTATTTTTTACTTATAAAACATTTTTCAATATACTTGGGAAAGCCTCTCTTTAGGACCTCCATATCACTTGGGGTGAATGCTTTTTTAAAAACACGTAATGTTTTTACGTGTACCACACCTTCCCCAGGCTGCATGATGATTCTGTCTAAGATTGGTAAAAGAGACACTATGGAATTTGTGGAAGGTTGGTTGTTATTAGGTTTTGATTTGTTAAAGGTATTATTTCCAAGGTATTTGGATTCCACAATCTCTAGCTGGAGAATTGTGTGTTTGCCCAGTTCCTTTCCTTCCCTTATCTGTTTCAATACTTGGAGTAGTAGTTTGATGTTATCTACTAGTTCCCCAGAATCAGTATCTTTCTTTTGTGAAGTAACTGAGTTAAACCATTGCCACAGGTGAGAGAAAACATTTTTAGAGACCATAAGAAATTGCCAGATTGTTAGGATTATGGCTATGACTGTTGGGATGAAGCAAATACATTCAGCCAGGGTCAGAGCACACCATTTATAATAATCATAGATGTTCAGTAGTTGTTGCACGAAATTAGGGACCCTTATTAACCAAAAATCTACCATACCCTTCATTAGGGACCAAGAAATCATTGAGATGCTAGATACGATGAATGTTATCCTAGCCAGCTTCATTTTTGTAGTTTCAAAAGATTTTAGGTAGTTCACTAACTTTGCTCCGCAATTAATGATATAAAAAAAGAATGTAAATAAGCTGAGTAGAGTAGGTTGGTGTGAGTAAGGATAAAAGGGAATAAGGGATTATAAGGTGATTGGAGGAGTAAGAAGGTAAGGTAAGGTATATAGGAGATAAGGAAATGGGGTATGTAAGAGAGGGCAGCTCAAACAGGTTTTTTCCCAGAGGCTTGAGACAGAGGATACAGGGAGGAAACTAGGGCCAGTAAGAAACATTTAGTCTTGGCTGGATGGTTTCTCTTGTTAATTTCTCCAGTCTCTTGAGGGAGGGGTCGTGAGGGCTCCTCCCTGCCAGTCAAACTGATGGATGGAGGAAGTCTTGAAGGTGGGTACTTCCTGTCAAGATGGATGCCCCAGTTGTCTCAAGAAATAAAGGAAAATGATTCTTTCCTTTTGGCCCTTGTCTTAATTTTCGACATAATGACTCACCACAGGGTTTGAATAGGTAACAAGGGGATTTATTAATACCAGGGTCAGTCAGAAGGGGAGAGGGATTCAGGATTTTCTAATTGCTTCTAGGAAGAGGGGTGAGGGTGGGGGATGGGTTGTGGAGAGGTTTAGACAGAGAGAGAGACCGGCTCTCCCATCAGGAAGATTTGACTGCCCTTTAAATAAAGTCTTTATCAAACCTAGGGATACTTATTTGAGGATACTCCAATTATCTTAAGAAACTAAAACCCACTATATTCAATCACCAAGACCTCCCTTCCAACCAGAACCCAAAGGAAATCAGGGAAGGGGAGGGATGGAGATGGGAGATCAGGGAGAGGTCCAGAGAAATGAGATAGATTCAAATTTCCCCAAAACAAAATAAGCACAGGCCAAGGCTGAAGCAATTAGGCCAAAGCCAAAAGGCCAAAGCAAAAGCCTCCAGCCACAGGGAAAGCCAGAAGGCAAAAGCTCCCAGTCAGTTGGAACTTCACCTCCATTTATCATTTTAAGTTCTAACTGACTTTCTGAACATTCTAAGATGTTTAACTGATGTTTTGTGACCATTAGAAATTTCAGAAGCAAAAAGTTTCTGTTAGCCACCATGCATTATACTAGTCACTATTATAGTATTCACTATTATAGTTATTAGAAGAATTATTCATAGGGAGAGGTTGGAATAATAAATGGTCTATGATGATATTGGGGTGGGAAAGAGGGAGGTGAATAGTAGAGGACACCAAGAGAAACTTGAATGAATAAGAAAAATAGGATATTCTATTACACACAAAGAGGGCATGAGAAGGGGAAGGGATGAATACTATTATAAGAAGGAGAGGAAGAGAGCATTAAGAGGTAATATTTAAACCTTAATCTCAGTGTAATTAACCTGACATGGAAGAGTAGCTTTATCCATTGGGATATAAAACTCTATCTAACCCTACTGAGAAAGTCAGAAGCGATAAACCAAGGGGAGCAGGGAAGTGGGGAGGTCAAAAAAGGGAGGGGAGAAGAAAGAGGAGGGAATTCATTAGGCCTTAAAAATAAAAAGATGGGACTAATAAGGGAGGGGATAGAAAAGGAAGTAAATCATGGGAGGAGACAAGGGTTACTGGCATAAAGTAAACCACTGGTTTAAAAGAAAATAATGTAAGAAGAAGGGGTAGAACTAGGAGAGGATACCAAAATGTCAGCGAATACACAACTGATAATTATAACTGTGAGTGTGAATGGGATGAACTTGCCCATAAAAAGGAAGCAAATAGCAGAGTGGATTAGAAACCAAAATCCTACCATATGTTGTCTACAAGAAACACATATGAGGCGGGTAGACATACACAGGTTTAAGGTAAAGGGCTTGAGTAAAATCCTTTGGGCCTCAAATGAGAAAAAGATGGCAGGAGTGGCAATTATGATTTCTAACAAAACCAAAGTAAAAATAGATATGATTAAAAAAAGACAGGGAAGGTCATTACATCCTGATTAAAGGCAGTATAGACAATGAGGAAATAACATTGCTCAATATGTATGCACCAAGTGGCATAGCACCCAAATTCATAAAGGAGAAACTGGCAGAGCTCAAGAAGGAAATAGATAGTAAAACCATAATACTGGGAGATCTAAATATTCCTCTTTCAGATCTACATAAATCAAATCAAAAAATAAATAAGAAAGAGGTAAGAGAGATGAATGAAGTCCTAGAAAAATTAGATTTAATTGATATGTGGAGAAAAACAAATAGGAACAAAAAAGAATGCACCTTCTTTTCAGCTGCACATGGTACATTCACAAAGATTGACCATATAATAGGGCATAAAAACATTGCAAACAAATGCAAAAGAGGAGAAATAATAAATGTAACCTTCTCAGATCATAATGCAATAAAAATAATAATTAGTAAGGGCACCTGGACAAGCAAATCAAAAACTAATTGGAAATTAAATAATATGATTATACAGAACCAGCTAGTCAAAGAAGAAATCATAGAAACAATCAACAATTCCATTGAAGAGAATGACAATGATGAGACATCCTGCCAAACTCTGTGGGATGCAGCCAAGACAGTACTCGGGGGGAAATTTATAACCTTGAGTGCACATATTAACAAATTAGGGAGGGCAGAGATTAATAAATTGGGCATGCAACTTAAAAAATTAGAAAGTGATGGGGCAGCTGGGTAGCTCAGTGGAGTGAGAGTCAGGCCTAGAGATGGGAGGTCCTCAGCCACTTCCCAGCTGTGTGACCCTGGGCAAGTCACTTGACCCCCATTGCCCACCCTTACCACTCTTCCACCTATGAGACAATACACTGAAGTACAAAGGTTTAAAAAAAAATTAGAAAGTGAGCAAATTAAAAATCCACAGATGAAAACTAAATTAGAAATACTAAAAATCAAAGGAGAAATTAATAAAATCGAAAGTAAAAGAACTACGGATTTAATAAATAAGACTAGAAGCTGATATTTTGAAAAAACAGATAAAATAGACAAAGTATTGGTAAATATAATTAAAAAAAAGGAAAGAAGAAAACCAAATTGACAGTATCAAAGATGAAAAGGGAGACCTCACCTCTAATGAAGGGGAAATTAAGGCAATCATTAAAAATTATTTTGCCCAATTATATGGCAATAAATACAGCAATCTAGGTGATATGGATGAATATTTACAAAAATACAAATTGCCTAGATTAACAGCAGAAAAAATAGAATACCTAAATAATCCCATATCAGAAAAAGAAATTGAACAAGCCATCAAAGAACTCCCTAAGAAAAAATCGCTAGGATCTGATGGATTCACAAGTGAATTCTATCAGGCATACAAAGAACAACTAATCCCAATACTATACAAATTATTTGATATAATAAGCAAAGAAGGAGTCCTACCAAATTCCTTTTATGACACAAATATGGTACTGATTCCAAAGCCAGGTAGATCAAAAACAGAGAAAGAAAACTACAGACCAATCTCCCTAATGAGCATAGATGCAAAAATTTCAAATAGAATATTAGCAAAGACACTCCAGCAAGTGATCAAGAGGATCATCCACCATGATCAGGTGGGATTTATACCAGGAATGCAAGGATGGTTCAACATTAGGAAAACCATCTACATAATTGACCATATCAACAATCTAACAAACAAAAACCACATGATTTTCTCAATTGATGCTGAAAAAGCCTTTGACAAAATACAGCACCCATTCCTATTGAAAACCCTGGAAAGTATAGGAATAGAAGGACCTTTCCTAAAAATAATAAACAGTATATACCTAAAACCATCAGCAAGCATCATATGCAATATAGATAAATTAGAAGCCTTTCCAATAAGATCAGGACTGAAGCAAGGATGCCCACTATCTCCTCTATTATTTAACATTGTACTAGAAACACTAGCAGTAGCAATTAGAGAAGAAAAAGAAATTGAAGGTATCAAAATAGGCAATGAGGAGACTAAGCTATCACTCTTTGCAGATGATATGATGGTATACTTGATAAAATCCTAGAGAATCAACTAAGAAGATTGTAGAAATAATCAACAACTTTAGCAAAGTTGCAGGATACAAAATGAATGCACATAAATTATCAGCATTTCTATATATTTCCAACACATCACAGCAGCAAGAGGTAGAAAGAGAAACACCATTTAAAATCACCCGTGACAATATAAAATTCTTAGGAATCTGTCTATCAAATCAAATGCAGGAATTATACCAAAACAACTACAAAACACTTTCCAAACAATTAAAACTAGATCTAAACATTTGGAAAAACATTGATTGTTCATGGGTAGGACGAGCTAACATAATATAAATGACCATTCTACCCAAATTAATTTACCTATTTAGCGCCATACCTATCAAGCTACCAAAAAACTTTTTTACTGAATTAGAAAAAACTATAACAGAGTTCATCTGGAATAACAAAAGATCAAGAATATTAAAGGAAATAATGAAAAAAATGTGAAGGAAGGGGGCCTAGCAGTACCAGATATTAAACTGTACTATAAAGCATCGGTTATCAAAATGGTATGGTACTGGCTAAGAGACAGAAGGGAGGATCAGTGGAGTATACTTGGGGTAAGTGACATCAGCAAGACAGTGTAGGATAAACCCAAAGAGCCCAACTTTTGGGACAAAAATCCACTATTTGACAAAAACTGCTGGGAAATTTGAAAACAATATGGAAGTGATTGGGTTTAGATCAACATCTCACACCCTACACCAAGATAAATTCAGAATGGGTGAATGACTTGAATATAAAGAGGGAAACTACAAATAAGTTAAGTGAACACAGAAGAGTATACTTGTCAGATCTCTGGGAAAGGAAAGATTTTAAAACCAAGCAAGAGTTAGAGAAAAATTACAAAATGTAAAATAAATGATTTTTATTATATCAAACTAAAAAGCTTTTGTACAAACAAAAACAGTGTAGCCAAAATCAGAAGGGAAACAACAAAATGGGAAAAAATCTTTATAACGAAAAACTCTGACAGGGGTCTAATTACTCAAATATACAAGGTGTTAAACCAATTGTATAAAAAATCAAGGCATTCCGCAATTGATAAATGGGCAAGAGACATAAATAGGCAATTTTCAGATAAAGAAATCAGAAGTATCAATAAGCACATGAGAACGTGTTCCAAATCTCTAATAATTAGAGAAATGCAAATCAAAACAACTCTGAGGTATCACCTCACACCTAGCAGATTGGCTAAAATGAAAGAAGGGGAGAGTAATGAATGCTGGAGGGGATGTGGCAAAACTGGGACATTAATGCATTGTTGGTGGAGTTGTGAACTGATCCAAACATTCTGGATGGCAATTTGGAACTATGCTCAAAGGGCTATAAAAGAATGCCTACCCTTTGATCCAGCCATATCATTGTTGGGTTTATACCCCAAAGAGATCATAGATAAACAGACTTGTACGAAAATATTTATAGCTGTGCTTTTTATGGTAGCAAAAAACTGGAAAAGGAGGGTATGTCCTTCAATTGGGGAATGGCTGAACAAATTGTGGTATATGCTGGTAATGGAATACTATTGCGCTCAAAGGAATAATAAACTGGAAGAATTCCATGTGAACTGGAAAGACATCCAGGAATTGATGCAGAGTGAAAGGAGCAGAGCCAGAAGGATATTGTACACAGAGACCAATACACTGTGATAAAATCGAATGTAATGGATTTCTGTACTAGCAGCAATGCAATGACCCAGGACATTTCTGAGGGACTTATGGAAAAGAACGCTACCCACATACAGAGGAAGAACTACAGGAGTGGAAACAGAAGAAAAACAATTGCTTGAAGACATGGGTTGAGGAGGACATAATTGGGGATGTAGACTCGAAACTACCACACCAATGCAAATATCAACAATTTGGAAATAGGCCTTGATCAATGACACATGTTAAAACCAGTGGAAATATGCATCAGCCATAGGGGTTGGGGGGATTTTGGGGAGCGAAGGGGAAAGGAAGAGAATGAATTATGTAACCATGTTAACTTTTCTAAAAAATAAATATTAATAAATGTTTTAAAAAAAGAAATATGTATAGACTTACATGAATTCATATAAAGAATATAACAGAATGATGAGAATAATATATACAATAACTACATTATGTGAAAGAAAATACCACAAAAAGATATCTGAATTCATTTGAAATTCAATGATTATTCCAAATAACTAGTGTTAAAACATTCTTCCTGCTTCTCTATTAATAAATAATAAATTATAAATGCAGAACATTGTGTTGTCAGCCACAATTAATGTTATCAGATAGTTTTGCTTAACTGAGTGCTACATTAAAAAATCAACAATATTAAAATACACACATATATGCAAATATATGTGTGTGTCTCTATATCTATTTCTATGGGGAGAGAGAGAGAAAGAAAGAGAGAGAGAGAGAGAAAGAGAGAGAAGGTGGCAGATTAAGGGCAACTACCCAGTCTTTTCTTCCAAATAACTTTAAAATAATACCTCAAATATAATTTTGAAGTCGCAGAACCAACAAAATGTTAAGGCGAAACATTTTTCTGAACTAAAAAACCCTTAACAGATTGGCAGAATAAGTCTTTATCACCAAGGTGTAGGACTCCCGGAGCCTACAAATATGGGGGCAACAGCAGCATCTTCAGGCACTTTCAGCCTACAGAAGCTAAGTGGTCCAGACAACTAATCTAATAGGGATTACAGGTGATCTCTTGCTAGAATTGAGTACAGTTAGCACTGATTGGCAACTCTTTTGAACAAAGGGAGTTCTGGGTCACTGTTCCAGGCAGAGAGGAGCAGAGGTAGTCATTCCCAAGGGAGCAAGGACCCTAGATATTGTTCCAAAGTAAAGAAAGGTGCTAGTTCTTGTGACTGCAGAGGATTTGGAGCCCTTCCTGGGTAAACTGAAGACCAAGAAAGCAATGACTACTTCAAACAGGATCACATCCTATCAAAAATTGGGAGACATTCAGGACTAGCTCAAGAAACAGCACCATTAAAAAGCCTAAACATCATATTTCAGGAAATTGTCAAGGAAAATCGCCATAATACTTAAATCCATAGAGTAAATCCATAGAAATTGAAATAATCCATTTATCACTCCCTGAAAGAGATCACAAAATGAAAACTTCCAGAAATATTACAGTCAAATTCCAGAACTCCCAAATCAAGGAGAAAATAGTGTAAGCAGCCAGAAAGAAGCAATTTAAATATTTCAGTCACTATCAGAATTAAATAAGCTTTAGTGATTTCCATATTAAAGAAGCAGAGGTCTTAGAATATGATGTTCTGGAAGAAAAAGGAACCAGGATTATAACCAAAAATAACTTACCCAGCGAAACTGAGTGTAATCCTTCTGGAGGAAAATGTATATTTAATGAAATAGAAGACTTTCAAGAATTTCTGTTGAAAAGCCCAGAGTAAAATGGAAAATTTGAGATTGAAACAGAGGACTCATGAGAAGGCTAAAAAGGTAAACATTAACAAGTAATCATTAGAGACACAGTAAAGTTCCATTCCTATATAAGAAGATAGCACAATAAAGTTGTAAGAACTTTATCATTATTGGGGTAGTTAAAAGTACTTTACACACATAAACAGATGCGTGCGCACACACACACACACACTCATTTAGAAATATAATTTACCCAATAGAAAAATAGAATAGAAGAGAAAGAAAATAAAAGAAAGGAGGGGGATGATAAAAGGGAGGAAGTGGATTAAAGTAAAGTGGACTTTTGCAAAGGAACAAAAGAGAGAGAGAGAGAGAGAGAGAGAGAGAGAGAGAGAGAGAGAGAGAGAGAGAGAGAGAGCCAGAGGCAGATACAGAGAGCCAGAGAGACGAATAAATAGAATAAAATGTGAAAGAGGGAAACCCACTGTTAGTAATCATAATTGTGAAAGTGAATGAAATTAGCTTTCTCACAAAACAACAGATAGAAGCCTGGGTTAAAAACTTCAATCCAATAATATGTTGTTTACAAAAGACATATTTGAAATAGAACAAAGCACTTAGAGTTAAAATAAAGCACTATATATGCTTTGGTTGAAGTAAAAAGATATAGGGAATAACAATTGTGATCTCAGACAAAGCTAAAGCAAAAATAAACCTTATTAAAAGAGATAATCTGGAAAACCATATTTTGCTAAAAGGTACAATGAAATATTATAAAAATTTCTTGCCTTGATTTTATAACAAAGTCCACATTTTTCAAACATATACTGAAAATATGAATTTTTTGTCAGCTTTTAGAACTTTCTCCTTAACCAGGGACTTCTGAAATTTGCTTATAATATTCCTGATATTTTAAATCTCTTCCTTGAGGTGATTGGTGGGGTCTTTCAATTTCTATTTTACTCTCTGATTCTAAGATGTCAGGGCAGTTTTTCTTGATAATTTCCTGAAATATGATGTCCAACTTCTTTTTTTGATCATGGCTTTCAAGTAGTTAAATTATTCTTAAATTATTCATTTTCTATCTATTTTCCAGGTTAGTTGTTTTTCCCAAAGAGAAATTTCACATTTTCTTTTTTTTTATTCTTTTGATTTCATTTGTTTGTTTCTTAATGTCTCGTGGAGTTATTGGTTACTATTTGCCCAATTCTAATTTTTAAGGCATTATTTTCTTCAATGAACTTCCATATCTCCTTTTCCATTTGACCAGTCCTACCTTTTAAAAAGTTGTTTTCTTTACTGAGTTTTTGTATCTTCTTTTCTATTTGGCCAATTTTACTTCCTAAGACATTGTCTTCTTTGGTGAATTTTTGCAAATCTTTTCCCATTTTTTGTGCTTCTTGTACCAAACTGTTGACCCTTATTTCCTGATTTTCTTACATTATTCTCATTTCTTTTCCCAATTTTTCTTCTACCTCTCTTATTAGGTTTTAGAATCATTTTAAATATATTTCGGGTGTTCTTTTTGGACCTGACTCCAATTCACACTTTCTTTTAGGTTTCATGTATAGCCTTTTTGCTATTGTTCTCATTTAGGTTTATGCCATGATACTCCCAGTCACCACAATAACTTTCTATAATTATCTTTTTTTATTTTGTTTTTTGCTCATTTTTTCAGTTAATTATTTAACTTTTTATTGTATATTAAAGATCTATTCCTTGGTTGGAAAAGTCTTTGTCCCAAACTTCTTCTTTTGGGAATCAGGGTTTTGCTTCTAGATAGGAACCTTGGGGTCTAGCTTCTGACTTGAATTTCGGGAGGTCACTGCTGACTTGGACTGATGGGAGGCATCATTGCTTGCTTGTTCAGGGGGGCCTTGCTGCTTGTTTGCACAGTGGAAGAGTTTCACTGTTTAATAACATAGTTGTGGACCTCACTACTGCCTTCCACCACTTAAGTACTGCTGGCTTATTCAGTGGGGAGGCCTGAGCTGCTATTTTGAACAATGGGAAACCTCACTGTTTGATTACATGTTGTGGGGTGCCTCACTGCTGGCTTACTCTGAGAGTGAGACCTTGTTGCTCTCCTGCACAATGCAGGGCCTTGAAGGAAGCCTACACTGGGAGGTTGGATACTGCTATAGTTCAACGTCCAGTTGAGATCTCCCTACTAATCTCCAAACTTGCTTTAGGTTGCAGCTTCTCTGCTATGGGGACAGTGTCTCATCCTTCCTCCACTTAGGTACTGTCTGTCCCACCTTAGGCGGCTTGCTCCACAGGGAGACAAACCTCTCCTGCTGATTCTCTGAGCTCTTCTGGATAAGAGAACTGCTTCACTACTCTAAAATTTGGTTAGAGACTTTGTTTTAAAGAGGTTTGGAGGGGAATTTGTGATTTATCAGGCATGTTCCCACTTCACTCCTCCACCATCTTGGCACCAGAAAAATAAATCATAGAAGCAATCAGGAATTTCTCTGAAGGGAAAGACATGAGATAACAGACCAAAATTTATAGGATTCCCAAAGCAGTCTTTAGGAGAAAAGTTATATCTCTAAATGCTTACATCAATAAATTAGAATAAAAAAAACAGATCAATGAATTAGACATACAACAACAAAAAAAAAAGCTGAAAGGAACAAATTAAAAACCTTGATTTAAACACCAAGTTAGAAATCTTGAAAATCAAAGGTGAGATCAATAAAACTGAAAGTAAGAAAATTATTGACTAATAAAGCTAAATGCTAGATTCGTGGGGATAAAACCACATAAATTATTTGATTTAAAAAGAAAAGATGAAAATCAAATCACTAATATCAAAAATAAAGACTGAATTCATCATTAATTAAGAAATTAAAGCAATTATGAGTAGTTATTTAACCCAATTATATGTAAAACAATAATCTAAGTAAAATAGATAAATATTAACTGTCTGGATTAATAGATGAGGAAGCAGAATACTTAAACAATCACATCTTAAAAAATAAATTGAATAAACTATCAATGAACAACTTCCCAAGGCCAGATAGATTCACAAATGAATTCTACCAAACATTTAAAGAATAATTAATTCCAATACTATAAAAATTATTTGAAAAAAAAAACAGGCAAAGAAGGAGAATTCGTATCATTTTTTTGTGACACAAATATGTTGCTGATACCTAAACCAGGAACACTCATGATGAATTTCAAGTACATCCTCCAAGAATGATCTGAAGTCTGACTGCAGACTGAAACATACTATATTTCATTTTCTTCTCCTTTTTTCCATTTGAGGACCATTTCACAAAACAGTCAATATGGAAAAATACTTTTTGTGATTACATACGTAAACTATATCAGATTGCTCTCTTGGAGATTGGGGAGAATAGGTAGGAATTGAGGAAGGGAGGATCAGAAGAACGTTTTCAATTTGGGACTCAAAACTTTAAAAAAGAATGTTAAAAATTGTTTTTACATATTATGTGGGAAAAATATTTAACATATAAATATACTGAGTATGGAACTGTAATATAAATATATAAAAATTTTATACATTCCACAACTAATAAATGGTCAAAGGTTATAGACAGGTAGTTTTTGGAAAGAAGAAATCAAAGCTATTTTTACTCATGTTAAAAATGCTTTAAATCACAACTGACAAGAGAAATGCAAATTAAAACAACTCTGAGGTACCATATTTATCGAAAATGACAAATGTTAGAGATGATGTTGGGAAAAACAGTTACACTGATCAATTACTAATGGAGTAGTGAACTATTCCAAGAATTCTGGAGAATAATTTGAAATAAAGATTACAAAATTCTATAACCCTTTTACCCAAAATTACCTTTACTAGGTCTATATCATAAAGGGTTCAAGAAAAAAGGGAAAAAAGACATATGTGTACAAAAATATTTATAGCAGTTCTTTTTGTGGTGGGAAAGAAATGGAAATTGAGGGAGAGATGCTCATCAACTGGGGAATGACTGAACAAGTTGTGGCATATTATTGTGATGTGATGTTATTGTGCTATAAAAATGATGAAGGGGATGGTTTCAGAAAAACATTGAGGGGGGAGCTGGGTGGGTCAGTGGATTGTGAGCCAGGTCTAGAGACAGGAGATCCTAGGTTCAAATCTGACCTCAGACACTTCCTACCTGTGTGATCCTGGGCAAGTCATTTGACCCCCATTGCCTAGCTCTTACCACTTTTCTGCCTTAGAATCAATAGGTAAGGGTTTAAAATAAATTCTTATTAAATTCTTATACTAAGCTAAATTCTTATTAAGCTCTTATCCCTAACTAAGTTTGCAAAATAATAAAAGGTTGCTATCTCCTAAGCTATGCTAAAACTAAACTAAGCTAAAACTAAGACGGGTTAAGGTAAAGCATAGGAGAGGAATGGGGATTTCAGTTTTTCAAAAAATTTTGAACAGAAAGGAAAACAAATTACATTTTAAACATTCACACATTTTTAAGGCTAATTTTTGCTAACTAGAACAAAGTAATGAATCCTATCTATGCATCTACCTAATTTTATGAACTAATCAGATAATATTAACTAAGAAATGTTTTGCAGATATTTTTTTTGCAAATAAACTTCTAAATTCTAGTTCACTTGCTAAAGTTAGTGTATGAATAGGTTAGTACACTTATGCCTGTTAGACATGTTAGTAATAATAAGTAAGCCTATATTTTTGTAAGTCTATTGGTTAAACCATAGACCTTTGCTATGTACAATATTTACAAAGAAAATTTTAGACAAATCTGTCCCTGTACTAACTTACTAAACTAACTAAACTGTCCCTGTGTGTTAGTAAAACTTATTGCTAATAGTTAGTAAGCAAAATTATATATGTACATGACATGTCAGGTGATTTGAGTAGAACGGTGTCTGTACCAGAGTAAGAGACTTTCTTTTACTAAGGGAGATATACCTTTCTCTCATAAGTGTAAGTTTATGTTTCACATGTAAATGTGAAGCCAGGAAAATGTTTTATGTGTTGTCTATTGACTTATCCATGTAATGATGTGCTACATACTTACTCCACCGGAATTCTTTTTTTTTTTAACATTAATAATCATTTTTAACATGGTTACATGATTCATGCTCCTACTTTCCCCTTCACCACCCACACTCCCCCCACCCATAGCCGACGCACATTTCCACTGGTTTTGTCATGTGTCCTTGATCAAGACCTATTTCCAAATCGTTGGTGGTTGCATTGGTGTGGTAATTTCGAGTCCACATCCCCAATCATGTCCAACCCGACCCATACGTTCAAGCAGTTGCTTTTCTTATATGTTTCCTCTCCTGCAGTCCTTCCTCTGAATGTGGGTAGCATCTTTACCATAAATCCCTCAGAGTTGTCCTGGGTCATTGCACTGTTGCTGGTACAGAAGCCCATTACATTCGATTTTACCACAGTATATCAGTCTCTGTGTACAATGTTCTTCTGGCTCTGCTCCTTTCACTCTGCATCACTTCCTGGAGGTCTCTCCAGTTCGCCTGGAACTTCTCCAGTTTGTTATTCCTTTTAGCACAATAGTATTCAATCACCCGCATATACCACAGTTTGTTCAGCCATTCCCCAATTGAAGGACATACCCTCCTTTTCCAATTTGTTGCCACCACAAAAAGCACAGCTACAAATATTTTCGTACAAGTCTGTTTATCTAGATCTCTTTGGGGTACAAACCCAGCAATGGTATGGCTGGATCAAAGGGCAGGCATTCTTTTATAGCCCTTTGAGCATGATTCCAAATTGCCAGCCAGAATGGCTGGATCAGTTCACA